>NW_023648683.1:5000-6716 GCF_015228065.2 Penaeus monodon | reverse complement strand
TTTTGGTTTTTTTTTTTTTTTTTTTTTGGGGGGTGTGTGGTGGGGTGTTTGGTTTGGTTTGTTGGTTGGTTTTTGTGTTTTTTATGGTGTTTTGTTTTTAAAATATATTATATATTTTATTATATTATATATTTTTAAAAAATTATATTAAATTTTAAATTTATTTATTTGTGTTGGGGGTAGGTTGTTGTATTTTTTTTGTTGGTTGTTTTTTGGGGGGGGTTTTTTGTTTGTATTGTTGTTTTTATAATAATTATATAATATATTATTATATTAAATATTATTATTTTATATTTTACAATAATTTTAATATAAATATCTTATATATTTTTATTATATAATAATATAATATATTTTTTTGTGTGTGTGTTGTGTTGGTGGGGTTGGTGGGGTGTGTGTGGTTTTTTTTAAATGTGGATATAAATTTATATATATATATTTATATATATTTATATATAATTATATTTTTTATATATATAAAAATAAAATTTAATATAATATAAAAAAAAAAAAAAAAAAAAAAAAAAAAAATGGGTTTTTGTTATATTTATTAATAATATAATATAATAAAATTTATATATTATATTTTAAAATTATATAATTTTTTTTAAAAAATTAAAAAAAAACACACACAAAAACAAAACAAATAAAAAACATCAAAAAAAAAAAGGGGGGGGGGGGATTATATATTTATTAATATTAAAATATATATATATTTTTATTATTAAAAAAATAAATATTTATATATATCTATATATATATATTAATATTATTTTATATATATATTATATATATTAAATAAGTTTGTTGTTGGGGGGGGTTTGGGGGGTTTTTTTTTTTTGTTGGGGGGGTTTTTTTTTTGTGTAATATTATATTAAAAATTAAATAATTTAAATTTATAATAATATATATATAATTTTAAATATAATAATATAATTATATATATATATATTTTTATAAAATTATATATATATATTATATATATTATTTTATTATTATTAATTTATATATTAATATATAATATATTATATATGTTGTTTTTATGGTTTTGTTTTTGGTTTTTTGTTATATAAAATATTTTTAATATTAATAAAAATATTATAAATAATTAATATATTAATAATATATATATATATATATATTAAAATTATATTATAATAATTATAAAATAAAATAATATATATTTTAATATTAAAAAAAAAAAAAAAAAAAACCCCAAAAAAAAAAATGGGGTTTGGATATATATATTAAAATAATAATATATTAATAAAATATATATATTATATATATTAATATATAAATAAATATAATATATTTTTAACACCACAAATAAAAAAAAAAACACAAAAAAAAAAACAAAAAAAACACAAAAAAAATTTTTTTTTATTTTTTTTTTTTTTATTTTTTTATTTTTTTTATATATATATTAACATTATATAATATATATAATTATTATATATATATATATATATATATTTTTTGGTTGGGTGGTGTGTGTGTTGTGTGTGTGTGGTGTGTGTTGTGTGTTTTTTTTTTTTTTTGGGTGTGTTTTATTTATTTTGTTTTTTTTATATGTTTTTTGTTTATTTTTTTGTTTGTGTTTTTTTTTTTTTAAATTTTAAAATTAATATATAAAATATTAGATAAAAATAAATTTATAATCTAAAATATATATTTTTAAATAATGTATTGTTTTATGTGTAGTTATTATTATCG
>NW_023648682.1:12500-33612 GCF_015228065.2 Penaeus monodon | reverse complement strand
CTCTAATTCTCCCATTCCCTTCGTGTTTCTTACCTCCTTTCCCAAATTTTTGGAAAGGACAAGCCCGAAATGGGGGGTATACGAATAAAAACCACCAGGGAAAATCGTTCTCCCCCCCCCCCCGTATTTTTTTTTAAACCGTGATATCGAGCTTTTTTATTTTTCCCATGGGTTTGGTTTTTGCAAACTCACCCCGTCTATAACGCAGAGCAAAAAAAACCAATAATTTTGTGCCAAAAGAGCTACCTTGAACCCGAAGCCCTCGCCTCGCTGACATTGTTGCTTCTGATTTAAAAAAGTAAATGAAGTAGAGAAAAAAAAAAAAAAAAAAAAAAAATCTTACACACCCTTTTTGCACTCTTCAGGTTTTCCCGCACCTTAGTGTATTTTTTTTGCGGGACACGAGATACAGGAGTTAGTAGCCCCCCCCTCGACCCCAGCATTTCTGCACCGGGGGTCCCCCTTTGGGCTTGCCCCCGGGGTAGGAGGCCCAGTAGTCGGGGCGTTTTTAGGGGCTTTTTTCTTTTTCTGAATTTTTTCATTATCATGTATTTCCCCTACCTACGGAGTACCCTTGTGGGTTTCCGATTCCCCGGGGGGTGGGTAAATTTTCCCGTCCTTCGGGCAAGTCGGCGGGGAAGTGTCCCCCAGATAACTCAAACCCCCTTTGGAAAGGGGAAAAAACGCAACCAGGCTTCCAAGGGGGAGGGGGGGTAGAGGAGGGAAAACTGCCTTACCTCTTGCTATTGCGTTATTTGATCCCAAAAGTTAGTTTTTTGACCCCTTCAAGGCTACGGGCTTGGACAAGGGTCGGACCGGGTCCGATACCCAGAAAGGGGGAACTACCCCGGTACCCCTTTTCCTCCCAAGGAGGGGGCCCCTTTGACCCCCTCAACCAATGATCTGAAAAAATGGAACCCCTTTTAATGACAAACTGAAGATTTTTTTAAAACCCCCTACCGAGAATGAAAGGTTCGCGAAGTTAAAGCGTGAAAAAAATCAATTGCTTTGAATGTGAACCTTCTCACAAAAAGGTCCGGAGGGGCGATTTGATTTTGTAAAAAAAAAAACAAACTGCGAAAAGGAAGCCCCCTTTTAAAATAAAATAAAACCCCCAGATTAAAGTTTTATTTAACCGACCCAAATTTAGATCTCAAATTTAAAGTAATATCCTATTGGCCCAAATACGTAAGGGATAATTTTTCCAAAAGGGATTTGGGGTCGAGAAAAAAATGAAATTTTGAGATTATGAAGGCCAAGACATAGTGGATGTCTTTTTATGACCAAGAAGGAGGGAATGTGCAACAAAACACTGGCTGAATATTTTAATAGGGATATGAACGGTCCAAGTAAGACCTTACATCCAAAGCCAATGTACTGAATAGATGCCAAAAAATCAAAACCAAAACCCTCTTAAGATAAGATAAAGCTCTAAAAAATTTTATTTGCCGTAAAGATACTGACTACGGGAACAGTTAGTTACTGTCCCCCTGATAATGAGGTTTTTATATGAGTTTTTTTGCTTTCGTAGTTGCCAAAAAAAATTTAAATTTTTAGGTGATTTTAATGCTCCATATTTTAGGGGTTCCCTACGGGCGGAGGGTAGAGGTGAGCAAAGTAATTGATAAATATTCTGATTGGTCCTTCAAACGATGGTGTCCGACGCGGGTGGCGATAATACGTAATAGTTTTATAACCTATCACGGCCCAAAAATGCGAGATTACTCTGGACCTTCCCCGAGTTTCCCTCACTTCAAGGGGCGAGTTTGGGGCCCTTCCCATTGGCTCCCGTGGGGAATGAGGGTAGGGGCCTTACATCGGAAAATAAAAAGGCACCACCCAAAAAAATTATGCAGGTCCTGTGCTTTGACCGTCGCTCCCTTCTGCCTTGGCCCTCCCCTCCCCACGGGATCCCCCCCCCACGCTTTGTTTGTACATATTATTTTTTATGTGTATTATAGTGTAGTGTACCCCCTTTGCAGAAAACCCCTTTCTGATTTTTCCTCGGTGTGTTTGCGTTGCCCTTTGACGCTTGATTCCCCTTTTTTTAAAGTTGAACCCTGACATTGGCCCCGTTGTTGGCGACCTAAGGATTAGCAGTCGGGGAAAACGGCATATGAGGAACTCGGAAAAGAGGTGAACTGCGGGCCTTGAAGGGCATTGGCCTTTTTTTACAATAATACGGGAAAAAGGATCAGCACAAGCAGCGGGCCCCTGTATCCGGGAAAAAAGGGAGAAAAGAGGCAGCGTGGGAAGAGCAGCAGCAGGAACTGCGAGGGGGAAAAGACAGGGAGGCGAGAAAGCTCTAGGGGAATGGGTCCCCATTTTGGCCTTGCTTGGCCCCCCCTTTATGCGAGGGAGCACATCATCCGGAAACTAAAAGAAACTCCTGGGAGTAGGCGTGGCCAGAGAAGCGACTGCCCCGGGAAAATCCTTTGGGAGCGCCCTTCTCCAAGGGAAACCGTCGCAAGACGGACAAAAGCGTAGGAGACCCCCGGGGGAAGGGCCGTCAGAAAAGCAGGCCGGTGGGGAAAGCCTCAGCTGACGGTGAAAACCGCGCCAGGCCCTGCACATAAGGGGAGGAGTTAGCCGCCGTTGCATGTCCTTTGTACAACTGGGGGGTGGGGTGTCACCCGAAAAAAACCAGAGGCTGGGAGCCCCCCCAAGGTTGATAGGAAATATGGATGAGTGCCAGGGTTTTGGGAAAATGGTGGTCTTAAAAATTCTTTGTAACTTCTAGCAATTTAATCTGGCATCGTGTTTAAGATGTTTATCATCTCATCCCAAATCTCATCGGGGCCTGGGGATGTTCCTTATAGGCTTCTAGGCTGGACAACTCATCCAGGTTAATCTTTTTTGTAATCAAAGCTTTTTGTGGCAAAGTGAAAAGATTGCAATTAAACCCGCTTCCTGGTGGTCGGGAATGTAGGAGGAAATTTTTTTTGAGCTGCTTATATGAAAAACCCCTGGTGGTGATACAATTTTCTAGTGAATCAAAGGGTTCCCTGTGAATGATTTTTTTAATTTTTGACATTTTTTTTACTATTTTTTATTAACATAGACCAACCTGTTATACTGTGCTGTTAAATTGTAAGGCAAAGCTCTGCCAGGAGTCTCTTTTGCTTGTTTTGTTCCAAAACCCTTAGCTCTTGTTTTGTTGAAATTGTAAAGTTTCTTTATGATTTTATTTTGAAAACCCTGAGGCCTATTTATTGGACAGCCCCCTGCGGAATCGGTCCCCACCTGGAATCGAGCTTAATGCTATCTTTTGAAGATTTAGGTATGAATGTAATCTGCATCTAATCGAATTTTGAATATTTTTTTTTTATCATCAAGGTTTCTCCCGCAAGTTTAAGCTTAAACCCCCTTGTGAAGGCGACCCCGGGGCTCTTTTTACGTTAAATTTGGTGCTGAAAAGGGATTCTTTATGTGTTGCATGAATATTCAATAAAATAGGAAGGGATCTTCCCCCCCGGTCCTCAATGGTGTGCCCAGGCATTGGCTCCATTGATGAAGAGACCCGTGTGTCAATTTACTTTAAAAAAAAAGAATCAGAGCGGTCAAGGGCAAAGGAAACACACCAGAGGAAACAACAAAAAAAGGGGTTTTTTGCAACAGGCAATACACTCAAATAACATAAAGATATGTATAAACAAAGCGTTTGGGGAAGGGTCCAGCAGGCGAGGGCACAAGCGGAAGGGGGCACCAATCAAACTCCCGGGGCAATGCATAATTTTTGGGGTGGTGCTCCCTTTTTTTTTGCCCATGTAAAGGGCCCCCTCCCTCGTTCCCCCCGAGTGTATAGCCCAATTTGGGGAAAACCTAAAAACCCCCCCCCTTGGAGTGGGTAAACTCGGGAAGGTCAGGGTTAATCTGGGTTTTTACATATCTCCCTTCTTTCTCAAAAAAGATCTAAGAAATGGAATTTTTTCAGAGAGCCACACTGGAGATGAAAAACACTGAGGGTCTGAGGTCCTATTCAGTGGGGATGTGGCCCCAGGACCGGGCCCCTTTCCCTCCCCACACTTTCCCGCGACACATTCCCTTTCTCCCCCTAGTTCTCCGGCTCTCCCGGCAGGCAGCTCCTCCAGAAGCCCTCGGAAAAATCCTCCGGCATGTCCCCCAGGAAGCTCCCCGGGATACTTGGGAGGCAGCTCCTCCGGCAGGTCCTCGGAGGACTCCTCCGGGGGGTCCCCAGCAGGCAGCCCTCCCGGGAGGTCCTCGGCGGCAAATCCCTGGCATGTCCCCGGGGAGGCAGTCCTTTGCCCTGTCCTGGCAGGCAGCTTCCGGGATGTCCCGGCGGCGGCCCTCCCGGATATCCCGGAGGCAGCTCCTCCGCAGTCCAAGCCCCCCAACCCCGGGGGCCCCCAAAACTACGCCCAAATGGCGTTCAGGGCCGTTTTGCACCCACGGTTTTCCCTGATTCTCGGCAGGTAGATCCTCCCAAACCTTCCTGGGCAGGGTGCCCTCCCGGTATACTTGGCAGGTAGTTCCTCCATCCTTCGGGCAGGGAGCTCCCCCAGAGTACCTCGGGGTGAAATCCCCCGGCAGTAATCCCCCCAATTTCCCCGGGGGGGGGCATCCCAAGCCAATGATCGTTCGGGGCTATTCCCCCCCAACCCGTTGCCCCCCTGCGCATTTTTGGCAGAAGTTCCCCTGCAGTTCTTTGGGGGCGGGTTTATCCTGCATGTCCTGGGGGAGGCTTCTTTGGGTGCGTGGGTGGCGGCCCTTTCCCGGCGCGGCCCGGTTGGGTTTTTTTGGGCGTCCTGGGTAGGGGGCTCTTCCCCGGAAAAACCTGGCGGCAAAATCTTCCGGGGCGTCCGGGGAGGCGGTCTTCCGGGCGCCTGGGGGAGGGGCCTTCCGGGGCGTCCTGGGCAGGGAGCTCTTCCACAGCCTGGGTAGGCCCCTTTCCGGCGCTTTTTGGGTGCAGGCGGCTCTTCTGGGCTTATCAGGGGGCTCATCCTGCGGCCCGGGGAAGGGGCCTTCGGGGGACCTGGGTAAACGGCTCATCGGCGGCCTGGGCAGGGGCTCTTCCGGGCATCCTGGGCAGGGGCTATCCGGCGATCCTGGACAGGGGGCTCCTCCCGGGGCGAATCGGGAGGGGGGGAGCTCCTTGACGTTGAGCCTACATATCCTTGGGGGGGCTCCCCGCCACTGGTCGTTGGGTGCACATCCCTCACCCACCAGTTGTACAAAAGACTGCAACGACGGCTAAACCCCCCGATTTTGTCAGTCGCTGGCCGGTTTTTACCCTCGGCTGAGGCTTCCTCGACCGCGCCTGCTTCTCTGACGGCCTTTCCCCGGAGTCTCCTAGCTTTTTTCCGTCTTGCGCGGTTCCTTGGGGGAGACGGACACGTCCAGATGCGTTCCAGGTCCCGTCGTTCTTGGGCCCGCGTCCTATCCCCGGGGTTTCATTTTAGTTTCCGGGGTGAGTGCTCCCGCATAAGGAGGGCCAGAGCAAGGCCCCAAAATGGGGACCACATTCCCATAGAGCTTGCTTGCCTCCCCAAAGTCTTCCTCCTCGCAGTTCCCGCGAGCTGCTCTTCCCCAGCTGCCTCTGTATCTCCCCTTTCGGTAGTAAGGGACTGCTTTTGGGGGTGATCCTTTCTGTAGTATTGTAAAAAAGGGCCTGCCTTCAAGGCCCAGCAGTTCACCTTTTGACGTATTTTCCCATGTGCCCTTTTCCAGACTGTCTAATTCTGGTAAGGGGCCAGATCAGACGGTCGCCAAAGTTTAGGGTTTAACTTTTTAAAAAGGAGAAAGAGCGGGCAAGGGCACGCAAAAAACCAGAGGAAATATACAGAAAGGGTTTACTGCAAAAGGAAATACACTACACTATACATACACATAACATAATATGTACAAACAGAAGCGTGGGGGGAGGATCCAGTGGGGCAGGCGAGGTCACAAGGCAGAAGGGAGCAGACAGGTCAAAGTCACAGGACATCTGCAAATTTTTGGCTGGTGCTCTTTTTTTTTGCCGATGTAAAGGCCCGATACCTCATTCCCCACGAGGAAGCCAAATGGGAAGGACCTAAACTCGCCGCTTGAAGTGAGGTAAACATCGGCGAAGGTCAGAGTAATCTCGCATTTGTGACACAGTGATATTTAATAAAGCTCATTAGCGGTATTATCGTCCACCCGCGTCGGATACCATCGTTCAAAAGGGACCAGATCAGAATCATTTATCAACTTAACTATTTGCTCACCTCTACCATCCGCCCGTAGGAACCCCATAACATATGATGAGCATTAAAATCACCTAAAATTTAAATTTTCATTTTGGGGCGGGACTATCCTGAATAGCAAAAAGCTCATCATAAATTACCTCATTATCAGGTGGACAGTAAGCTGAACATGTAGTCAGTAGTAGTATCCATTTACGGCAAATAAATTTATTAGAGTTTTTATCATTGCATTTTAAATGAGGTGTGTTCGATTTTTTGGCATCATTACAGTACATTGGCTTTTGGAGGGTAAGGTCTTACTTGGACACGTTCATATCCGATATTAACATATTCAGTCCAGTTTTCGTTCGCACATTCCCATCCTTCTTGGTCATACAATGAACATCCACTATGTCTTGTCCTTCATACTCTCAAGAATTTCATTTTCTTCCATCGACTCAAATCCTTGTAAAAGATTACCCCCCTTACAGGTATTTGGGCCATAGGGATATTTACTTTAACTTTGAGATCATAAATTTTTCATCAGGTTAAGTAAATCTTTAATCTGGGAGTTATATTGTATTTTAAAAAAAGGAGGCTTCCATTTCGCAGTTTGTTTTTTTTTTTTACAAAATCACAATCGCCGTCCGGACCTTTTTGATGATGAAGGGGTTCACAATTTAAAGCAATTGATTTCATTCACGCATTTAACATTCGCGAACCTTACATTCTCGGTAGGGGTTTTGAAAAGATGATCTTCTAGGTTTGTTATTAGTAGGGGTTCCATTTTTCAGAGTCGAATTGGTTGTAGATGGTCATTGGTCGCCCCTCCTCCTTGAGGAGGAAAAGGGGTAGCCCCGGGGGAGCTTCCTTCTGGGTATGGACCTGGTCCGACACCTTGGTCCGAAGCCGTAGCCTTTAAGGGATCAAAACTCTTAACTTTTGGTATCAACTAACAGCAATAGTAAGAGAGTAAGGCAGTTTCCGTCCTCTACCCCCCCCCCCCTTTGGAAGCCTGGTTGCGTTTTCCACTACCAAAGGGGGGTCGAGTTATCTGGAGGACCCCTTCCCTTTCCGCCGAACTTGCCGAGGCGAAGGACGGTTATTTGATGCCCACCCCCCGGCGAATTCGGAAGCCCACAAGGTACTCCATAGGCTCAGGGAAGTCACATGATGAGATGAAAAGAATCAGAAAAAAGAAAAAGTGGCCTCTAAAGACGCCTCAGACTACTGGGCCTCCCTACCCAGGGGTCAATGCCCATAAGGGCTACCCTGGTGCAGAAAGTGCTGTGGGTCTGAGGTGGGTGCTGACTACTACTCCTGTAGTCTCGTGTCACCTGCAAAAACAATAGCACTGAAGGTGCAGGCAAAGCACTGAAGAGTGCAAAAGGATGTGTAAGATTTTTTTTTTTTTTTTTTTTTTACTCTACTTCATTTTACTTTATAAACTCAGAAGCAACAATGTCAAGCGAGGCGAGGGGCTTCGGGTTCAATGGTAGCTCTTGTGGCACAAGACTTATTGGTTTGTTGCTTCTGCGTTATAGACAAGGTTTTGAGTTTGGCAAAAAACTCAAACCCGAGTGGGAACATAAAAACGGTCTCGATATCAACTGGGATTAAAAAAAATACGGGGGGGGGGGGGGCAGAACGTAATTCCGTGGTGGTTTGGTTTCAGTAATACCCCACTATGTTCGGGCTTGTCTGTTCCAAAACTTGAGAATGGAGAGTAAGAATCACGAAGGGAATGGAGAGAGATGTAGAGTAACTAAATACCAAATAAGGTAAATGTAAGGGGTTGAAATGGGTTTAATTGCACATGAATACCGCTCACACCACAAACACACCCCACACACACGCGCGCGTGCGTGCGTAATATAGAGAACAAACACGAGTAGGAAGCATTCACTGATAGCCCAGGAAAAAAAAAATTCTCTCACCTCATATAAGGAAAAATATTTTTAGAGATAGAATCCAATTTTCCCGCTCGCTGTTGCCATTGCTCCGAGCCAAAAATCAACCGATTTCGCTAATCACCTCAGGATGTCTCCCACATACCCCCTGTCTGCTTTTCTTTTTTGCAGTATTATTATTGTCTGTAATATCTTCCCTCTTGTTTATGATCAGACTTATGAGGCATTTCTAAGGGAAGCGTTTCGCTTTCTGAAAAAATAATAATGCTCGCTAATTGACATTTCATTATTTCAATGCATTTATCAAGAAAAGCCTCAATATTTAAATAATTTCTTATCAAACTTACTTTCGGTAACAGAGAGTTTCTTGCTTTAATGCTTAACTGTAACTTATCAAAGAGATTCAGAACATAATAAATAATAAAATAAAAACATATTAATGTATTGTTACAAATATCTTCATTTTCAAATGGTAATTACCACTTTATTAGCTACCATGACCGATGCACTGCCTATTTGTATTCCTTGCATACCCTATGTATTTATTGGTAGTATTTTGATCGAATTGATAATGGACACCTTGTTATGGACCTGAAACAAATAGACTTGATGATAACAATGACTCTTCAAAGGGATTCTTTTTATAATGAATATCAGAAATCTGCAAAGGCTGAGGATATTCTGATGTTGAAATAGATGATAAACAGATCATTAGTGGGAGAAGAATGTATGCATGAGAACAACAACTGGAGCAAAACAAAAAACAAGAACAGAAAAAAATAACGACAACCTCAATCAGTCTCCCAAACGCTCCCAGTATGACTGGGGTACATTTCAGCCAAGACTTCGTTCGTTACGGGGAAGAAGGAATTATCTGATCAACCTCAAAATGTGACACACACACACATATATATATGTTATACACACACACCCACACCACACACACACATCACACACACACACATATATATATACATAATTATATATATATATATATATATATATAATATTTTATTATATAATTTATATATTATATATCAATATATATATATCAATTATAAATAATTATATATATATATTATATATACACACACAACACACACAAGCATATATATATATAATATATATATTTTATATTATATAAAATATATATAGATAGATAGATAGATAGATAGTTTAGATAGATAGATAGATAGATAGATATAGATATAGATATAGCTATAGATATAAATAAATAAATAAATAAATAAATATATATATATATATATATATATTATATATCTATTTTATTATATATATATTATATATTGGTGTGTGTGTGTGTGTGTGTGGGGTGTGTTTTGTGTGTGTGTATAGATATAGCTATAGATATAAATAAATAAATAAATAAAAATAAATATATATATATATATAATATATAATATTATATATATATATTATATCTGTGTGTGTGTGTGCGTGTATGTGTGTGTGTATATATATATATGATATATATCATATGTATATATATATATATATATATATTTATATATATATATATATATATATATATATATATATATCCACATTATATATATATATATATTATATCTATATATATATATATATATATATTTTATAATATATATATATATATGGGCCGCGTGGCCGAGTGGTTTACAGCATCGGACTAAAGATTGTCATGGCGGCAATCTAAGTTCGAGTCACCGGCTGGCGCGTTGTTCCTTGGGGCAAGGAACTTCACTCGATTGCCTACCTAGAAAACGACATATCGCCTTGGGAATTTAAACGCATGTGTCGTAGGGGAAGTCACCGCCGTGGCAGACACCGCGGTTGATTAGGATGGGCATCCAATCAGGCAACAATGACGCTGCATATACCTCTCAGTAATGAATTAAGAGAGGCCTATGTCCTGCAGTGACGCGGTGGCCGAATGGTTAAAGCGTCGGAACTCAAGACTGTCACGACGGTAATCTGAGTTCGAGGGTTCGAGTCACCGGCCGGCGCGTTGTTTCCCTTAGGCAAGGAACTTCACCTCGATTGCCTGCCTAGCCACTGGGTGGCCAAGCCAGCCCAAGTCAGTGCCGGGTAAATAGAGATGGTGACTCGGAAAAAAAAAAAAAAAAAAAAAAAAAAAACGGCGGAAGGGCAATGGCAAACCCCCGCTCAAATTGCCAAGACAACTCCTGGAAGCCCATGATCGCCAAAGGCCGCGGTGGCCGAATGGTTAGAGCGTCGGACTCACGACTGTCACGACGGCAAGTCTGAGTTCGAGGGTTCGAGTCACCGGCCGGCGCGTTGTTCCCTTGGGCAGGGAACTTCACCTCGATGCCTACCTAGCACGGTTGGCCAAACCAGCCCAAAGTTAGTGCTGGTCCCAAGCCCGGATAAAACAGAGGAATGTTTACCCCCCCAAAAAAAAAAAAAAAAAGGTAACACCGGCACTCTCCGTGGATGGGAACTGGGAACTTACCACGACTCACTCCAAGAGCATTATAACATAAAAACTACAATTAAGTATTATGCTGTGACCACGGCGGCTCAGACATGAACCTACCGTTAAAAGATGTCCTGCAGTGGAATGGAGGCTGTTAAAAAAAAAAATATAAAATATATATATTTATATATATATAATATATATATTATATATATACATATATATATATATATATTATATATATATATATATAATATATATATATATATATATATATAAAATATATATTGTGTGTGTGTGTGGGGTGTGTGTGAGTGTGTGTGTGTGTGTATGTTTGTGTGTGTTTTGTGGGGTGTGTGTGTGGTGTGTTGTGTTGTGTGTGTGGTGTGTGTGTGTGTGTGTGTGCCTTTGTGTATGTGTGTGTGTGTACATGTGGTGTGTGTGCGTGCATGTGCGTGTGTGTGTGTGCGTGTGCATATACATATTATATTACATATATAGAGATTATACTCACCACACACACACACAAAACACACACACACACACAAAAACACACACACACAACACACACCACACACACACACAACACACACACCACGCACACACACGCACACACGCCACACACACACACACACACACACACACACACAACACACCATTGTGTGGATATGTATATATATACATATATAAAATATATATATATATATATATATATATATATATAAATAATATATAATATTGGTTTGGAGTGTTTGTGTGGGGTGTTTTTTGGGGGTGTTTTTTGTTTTTTTTTTTTTATATATATATATATATAAGAAAAAAGGGAAATAAAAAATAATAGAAAATTTTAATAGATAGAGAGAAAGAGAAAAAAGAAAAATAATATAATAATATATAATATATATATATATATGTATATATATATATTTTTTGTATATTTTATATATATATATATATAAAATTATATTTATATATATTTTTTTTATATATATTATATATATATATATTATGTTATATATATAATTATATATAATATATAATAGTATATATATATATATTACATATATATATCTATATATATATATATATTATATATATATATTTTAAAATATATACACACACTTATATATATAATATATATATAATATATATATATATATATATAGAGAGAGAGAGAGAGAGAGAAGAGAGAGAGAGAAGAGAGAGAGAGAGAGAGATAGATAGTTAGATAGATAGATAGATAGATTGTCAACAATACGTCCAAGACCGGATGTACACTTCACACCTACGTCCAAGTAGCTGCCCTTTCCTTGGGCAAGACGCAGTGTCGCCCTGCTTCTCTTTTCGCACAGGGATAAACATCCGCCCTCAAAGGGGAAAACCGCCGCATAAAGGGACAAGCCCGTAAGGCATGGAGAGAGACACGGCAGACAACCCAAGCCACACAGGGTTCCAGCTCCACCACCTCGTCCTCCACCCGGGGACACCGGGGTCTCTTGAGGGGTCTCATATCTGTCTTCAAGAAAAACCAGCAAGCTAACCCCCATTTTACTGACCCACCCAATTCTATCTCTCATCTCGCTCACATCTGGGTGACTTGGTGGTCACTTGCTTACATCTGAGACAAGCGGTGTTCCCAAACTCACGTGTAGCTTACATCTGGTGGCTTCCGGTGGTCACTCGCTTACATCTGGTGGCTTGTGGTGGTCACTCGCTTACATTTGATGGCAGCGGTGTTCAAGAACCTCACAACGCTGACGCATATTCGCCTACCACCTCGCTTCTCGCCGACGCCTGTTGCCGATCCACGCGAAGTGCCTCCCCGCCCTTTTAACGCCAGCCATCGCTACCAAAGTCCTCTTCGATCACGCCTACCCGCACCATGTCTGTCCTACTACTTCGTGCTGACCACTCACGCCTGTGCTACCCTCCTAACGAAGTCGCTAAAGATGTATCCTCGCACTCTACGCCGCCACACTCGCCAATCCGGCTCACCTGCCTCGCAAATTCTTCGCGAACCCTCGTCAACACAGCCAGGTTGTCGCACATCTTGCATACAAGTTGCCTTCTTTCAAATTTAAGTACACGCCACTCTACGAACGCACACTACTAACTCTATACTACATAACTTCTCCCTGTAAAACCATTGTTTATTTTTTAAAACAAAATCACACACTGAGATCAAACTAAGTGACACGCACCCTCACTTCAACCTCATTCCCCAGTGTGGTGACCCAACGTGCGACGAGTTTCCGCGCTCGGTAGAGTCGGTCCAGGCGGTTTGGGGGAACCCGACTCCCGCCAATCACCCCCGCAGCTCATCGGACCTGACTCGAGAGTACACATCGCGGCTGGCCCCATATTTAAGCCGCCGAGTCCAAAAAAAACTCACTCACTCATGGGCTAGGCTCTCACCCGAACACTAGCTGTACACTCTAAAATAAAGAGTAATTTGACTTCTTGTGCGTTTGCCTACAACCACACTGGTGACCCTCGGAGTTAAGAGCCCAGTTAGCCATGATGTGTCAGCCGCCTTGAAGCCATTTCCCCCTGCACCATTGCTTGCCTTCCTGAATGGTTTCTGCAGGTGGAACAGGATTCCCCAATGCCATGTCACCTCTCCGACCACCAAATATCGGATAACTGGTCACCAACCTTTCGCCCCGAACTCCTGCCCCTCCGTCAGCGACCTTTTTAACAACCCGAGTACAACACATATGAACTCCTCAAAGAAGCAATCCTGGGAGAGAGCCGCGCCCTTTCCCCCCGAAAAGCGCTGCGCGCTCTCCACACAGCTTCGTCACCTGACACCCGTACTCCCTCGGAAATACTCCGGCACATACAACGCACTCTCTCCCGTGCCAACACTCACTGCCCCGACCTTCTACGCTCGATGTTCCCTTTAGCGTCTACCAGCGACGGTTTCAAACCACTCTACTAGCGTCGGAATCCCTATTGAGCAACTAGCCTCAAAGCGGACGAGATCATAGCCATCCCAGGACTACCGCACAAGTTTCAGCTGTAGCCGCTCCGCCACCTTAACCTTGGAAGCCCTCGCGAAAACAGGTTGCCGAACTCACCAACTGCCGTTCGACAACTTTCAGCCCGCGAACCTTCACCACTCCCAATCCCGCCATCGCAGTCCTGCATCACCCTGGTTCAACCGCGATCGTGGACGAGACTACGCGCCCCAGTACCGTCACACCTACAGCCGCTGCCGTTCCCCGACTCCAGGGAGCTACTGTTTCTACCATTCCCGATTTTTCCAGCAGGGCGGTCGGTGCAAAACCCCTTGCTCGTGGCCGCGAACGGACACCGCGGGAACTAGTAGCGCCGATCTCTCGCGGCCCCAGACGGGGGCCCCACTCTACGTCCGCGACAACAATTCCCACCTGCGGTTCTTGGTGGACACAGGAGCGGAAGTCAGTCTTCTTCCCGCATCCTTCAAAGACAAACAATCGCCTGCTTCTCGCACATTGGAGGCTGCCAACTGTTCGCCCTCAACGTATACGGGGAGCGCTCATTGACCCTCCTTTTCAGCGGCGCTCCGCAAATCGAAGCTGACATGGGTTTTCCTTGTCGCCGACGTACAGCAGCCGATCCTCGGAGCTGATTTCCTGGCTCACCCCGGATTCACGGTTTGGACCCTTTGGCGGGAGTGCCTTGTGCACCAGTCAGGGACCCGCACCTACGCCTCGTCGGCCCTGGTACGTGTCCCCGGATATACACTGTACTGCCCAACCAGTGCCCTTACAGAGCAGTGCTGCGCGAGTTTTCCAGCGCTGACCAAGCCCATCAATGGCAACGACACCCCCACACACCGTCAAGCACCACATGTCACGACTGGACCCCCGGTCTTTTCCCGCTGCAGGCCACTCGCACCAGATCGCTTCCCATCGCAAAGGCAAGTTCGAGCACATGCGGGGAGCTCGGCATTTATACGCCCTTCCAGCAGCCAGTGGGCATCTCCCCTGCACCTTGTTCGAAGAAAGGGTGGCGACTGGCGTCCCCGTGGGGATTATCGTCACCTCAACACAGCCACGCACCGGACCGCTACCCCCCCCCCCGCACCTCCACTCCACACGGGAGCTCTCGGGATGCACGATTTTCTCTAAAATCGACTTCGTCAGAGCGTACCACCAAATCCCCATCGCCGAGGAGGACATCCTGAAAACAGCTGTGACCACGCCCTTCGGCCTGTACGAATTCCTGCGAATGCCGTTCGACTCCGCAACGCCGCCCAGACCTTCCAGCGCTTCATGGACGATGTCACCCGCGGCCTACAGGGTGTCTTCGTCTACATCGACGATATACTCATCGCCAGCAGCAAAAGTGAGGAACACCGCAGCACCTCCGGGGCCTCTTTGACCGCTTGCAGGGAGCCGGAGTCATCATCAACCCTGGCAAGAGTCTTTCGGAGTCCCTCTCTCACCTTTTAGTCACACGATTACCGCCGACGGTATTACCCCAGCTCAGGAGAAGGTCAGTAGTATCAGGCAATTCCCTAAGCCAACAATGAAGACACAGCTTCGGAAGTACCTCGGCATGATTAACTTCTTCAGGAGGTTCATCCCGAAGTGTGCACTTCTTCTGGCACCTCTGCAACGTCTCCTCGCTCCATCCCGGTCGGGACGCGGAAGAGACGTTACTTGGATCTCTGAGGCTATCGAAGCTTTCGAGGCTAGCAAGGACGCCTTTGCTCGGCGACCCTCCTCAACCACCCGCGCAGGGAGCAAGGCCCCAATATAGCCGTCGACGCCTCGGACACCGCTATGGGGGCAGTCTTGCAACAAGATTCAGGTAACGGTTGGGAACCCTGGCTTTCTTTTCACGGACTCTCAGCCCACAACAAAATAGGTACAGTGCTTTCGGCAAGGAGCTCCTTGCGGTGTACACGGCCATCAAACACTTCCGGACATATGTCGAGGGGAAGGACTTCCACATCTTGACGGACCACAATCCCCTCACCTTCGCCCTGCACAACAGGAGTCGCCGTCAGTCCCCGCGTGAAGAGAGGCACCTGGATTTCGTTTTCCCAGTTCA
Organism: Penaeus monodon; assembly: GCF_015228065.2. Lineage (NCBI taxonomy): Eukaryota > Metazoa > Arthropoda > Malacostraca > Decapoda > Penaeidae > Penaeus > Penaeus monodon. The sequence continues at coordinate 18,055 of NW_023648682.1, read as the reverse complement.
CCACTGACATACAACACATCCGGGGCACCAAAAACCAGGCTGCAGACGCCCTATCCAGAGTCTCGATATCCATGGGGAAGTGCGAGCAGCACCCCGATCAACCCTTTAACTAGAGCAGGTGCAGCTTTAGGGCTCCCGGGACACCATCCTCTGCAAAAATCCCCGCTGGCAGACCCCGTCCTTACATCCCTCCGTCACTCCGTCGACAGTTTTTCAAAAGCTTAACCCCGCACATAGGGGACTCGCGCAACACAGGACCCCATCCGCAGCAAAGTCGTCTGGCCCGGCATCAATAGAGACGTTCCCGGGAGTGGTGTCGCACCTGCTCGAATGTCAACAAAAGTAAGGTTCCCGACACACTAAATCTCCCCCACAGGTGTTCCTTGTACCAGACGGCCGCCCTTTGAGCATGTACACCTCGACGCAGTCGGTCCCCTACCAGCAGACCAAGGTTACAGCTACGTCCTGACGATGATTGACCGGTTACCAGGTGGCCTGAGGCCACACCTATCCAGGACACAAATGCCCCCCACCATTGCCAAGACCTTATCAGCACCTGGATATCTCGCTACGGGACTCCAGCGACGGTCACGACCGACAGAGGTCCTCAGTTCGAATCCGAGCTCTGGAGGCAGCTGATGATCCTTCTCGGCTCGAACGCATCCGGACCACAGCATACCATCCCAGCGCCAATGGCATGTGGAGCGCCTACAAACCCCCACTTGAAGGAGGCCCTCACGGCTTCTTCTCCGCCGACACTGGGTGGACCAGTTACCCTTGGGACTCCTACACATACGGACCTCTTTCAAGCAGGATCTTCGGTGCGCCGCAGCAGAGATGGTCCCACGGAACCACCATAGCTCTCCCTGCTGACTTTTTGGGCAGCTCCGGAGATCAGGACCCGGGAGCATTCGGCAAGCAGCTTCGCGACCGCATGGCCCGCGTCCGCTCTCGGTCCTACGAGACCATCACGGCAACGAGACATCTGCTTGCCCCGCGACCTCCAAGACTGCTCACATGTCTCATAAGACGACCCACCAAGCCTCCCCTCGCCCACCCTATGAGGGGCCCTTTCCGGGCATCAAGTGGGATAGTAAAAACCCTCACCATCCGGCGACCACGAGGAGACGACACCGTCAGCATCGACCGTGCGAAGCCTGCGCATCTCCAGGAGCAATGCACGATTTCGAAGGTTCGTTTCGCGACCGCTACACTGGAAGGGGAGTGCTGTGGTGACCAACGTGCGACGAGTGGGCCGCGCTCGGTAGGTCGGTCCAGGCGGTTTGGCGAACCGACTCCCGCCAATCACCGCGCAGCTCATCGGACCTGACTCGAGAGTACACATCGCGGCTGGCATATTTAAGCCGCCGAGTCCAAAGAAACTCACTCACTCATCGGGTAGGCTCTCACCCGAACGCTAGCTGTACACTCTAAAATAAAGAGTAATTTGACTTCTTGTGCGTTTGCCTACAACCACACACCCTAACCATCCCGTAATTGATGTATTTTTGTTAGTATTTTTCTGTCTATTATCATTTTTATCCTCAGATCGCACAATCTAGCATATATCATTTCTCTCAGAACAAAGAGTACCCTTTGAGTTTAATTAAATTTTTGTTATGTTGGCTGCTCTCATCATATTATTCATGTTTATTTGTGTCGAATTAATGAAAATTTTCTTTTTTTTTTTCTCTTATATATTATTCCTATTAGTAAACACTTTATTACTTCTTGCGTATTGTTTTTATTCTGTGCATACACTATATCGTTATTTATATCACTGTTTCTTCATACTTGCCGTGCTAATCTGTCGCTCGTCCACGCATAGATTTCGTCACCTGACTATCCTCCCTTATTTACCTACCTGCCCACTTTACTCGGAATTCACTTTAAAATTGCGTAGTTTACTATGTGCCATCCCTATGACTAATAACTGAACCAAATCTCTTTTACGACGTCATCTCGAAGTTCAATATCTTACCTCAGTAATGCAGGAGTTTCGCTTCTTAGTTTTTAAGGGTTTTGGGGATATGTACGGATGGTAGTGTTCCAGTTACAAATAATGGCAACACATTGGAGACACCATGCTTTATATAGGCTTACTAGTTACAGTCACCGCAAGTTAATTTTAAGCCGGCTCATGGCCGTAAAAGAAGGAATCCTGCGCCCGCCGCACACTTACGCTCAAAAGATTGAATCGCCGAGACGCGCACTGTTAAAATTTAAATTCAGGCCCCCGCTGCCTATGTGTTCGAAGCATATTTTACTTGCCTATTACCACCCAAAGATATGGAATTCTTTTTCAATTATTTTTTCTTTCAATATGATGGTACCTTATTGGACTCGTACTCTTGACCATCCTAGTAATTAACACCCTTTCTTGACATGCCTTTTTTGTGACAAACTGTTCTTATTATGCTCTCTTATTTCTTGCAATTTTGTAAGATGAATGAAAAAGCATATCCTCCTCCTTAGCCCTTTTACTGGCCTGGTACACCTGGTAAAACCCCTGCCACACACGTTACCCTGGCACGCGACGACCCCAGCGATCCTCAGATCACCAGGAACCATCTGTAAATACCAAACAGAAACTCTATTTGCATCGTTTAAAAGCGTTACAGTCCCCTCGAGGACGAGCCTTGCGCGTGGCCCGAGCGATGTCAACAATGCGTAGCAAGACCGGATGTACACGAACCGAGCCCTGACCCGCCGTTGTGCCTAGCCACAGCAGTAACCCGCCGGGCGGGGCGCGAACCGCCGACCCCTCGGATGAGAGGCCGACACGTTACACTGTACTAGCTCGGAGGCTGACCCTTTGGTAACAGCGCCGCTAATGTATACCTTTGAGAGAATTCAAGGTGTCAGCCCTCTCTACCCGTGATTGTAACCCGCGCCGCGCGCGGGTGAGCTGGCAGGCTGATTTTCGCTCTTTTTGCCATTATGTTTTGTGCTGTGCAGCGGGATTAGCCAATCATTGGGGATTCTAAGGGTGACTTCTGATTTTACTGATTGATTTTTTCTTTTCTAGCCTTTTAAGAACTTAAAATTAAAACATGGTCATGGTCACATTTCAGGGTCGGTGTGTGTATGTGTGCGGTCTCATTATATTATCTATAACCAGTCTGTTACATTCTTTGTCCAATCTGTTGTCCTGTCTCCGATGTATGTGACCTGCCCATTCCCATTTTTCTTTTGATGCTCAACAAGTATATCTTCTACTTTTGTCTGTTCCCTGATCTATGTCGCCATCATCGGTCTCTTTAGGCTAATTCCCAGATCAATCTCTCTATCCTTCTCTGGGCACTTATTAGTTTCCTCACCAGTAATTTGGTTGTAGTCCATGTTTTTGATCCATAGGTCATAACTGGTAGGACACATGGTTAAAGACTTTTCTTTTAAGCATAATGGGAAGGAGCCTCTTAGTATGCTACTGTGTCTGCCAAAGGCGCCCCACCCTAGACTGATGTGATGCTTAATTTCCTCTTCGCTAGATGTGTTTGCCTGTACGAGTTGTCCTAGGTTATATACTTCTCCACTACCTCTAGTGCTTGCCTTGTACTTGATCTGTTCAAACTGAACTCTACTTTTGAACATGATCTTAGTCTTTTTTCTTGTTCATCCGAAGTTCGATTTTCAGACTTTCTCTATTCAGATCATTTATTAATTGCTGCATTTAAATTTGAAATTTCACTCAGGAGAACAATATCATCTGCAAATCTTAGATTGTTTAGATATTCGTCTTCTATTTTGATACCCTTTCCGTTCCATTCTACCTTTTTTAATATTTCCTCAAGACAAGCTGTAAAAAATTTTGGTGAGATGGTATCGCCCCGTCTAACCCCCTTTTTAACTGATATTTGTGGGTTTTCCCGTGTGGAGCTTGAGGGTTGCTGTCCCATATTGTATATATCTTCCATATTTTACAATATACCTCCTCTACTCCCTGTGGGATAGCTTCTAGTACTGCTGGTGTTCTACAGGTCGAATGCCTTTTGTAATCAATGAATGCCATACACGTGGTTTCCTATATTCGTTTGTTTTTGTGAATAATTTGTAGTAGTTGAAAGGAGGCTTATTGGTCGGTAGTTTTTTGATCCTTTGTCCCCTTTTTTATGTATCAAAAAAATTTGGGTTGCTTTTTTTCCAGGCTTTCGGAGTTTTCCCGTTGATAAGGCATTTGTTAAAAAGATTGGCTAGTTTCACTGTTCCAATTTCTCCTGCATCTATTATAAGGTCTATACAAATTCCATCTTCCCCGATGTTTTCCCTCTTCTTCATGCCTTAAGCGCTCTTTTATTTCTTCTGTTGTGATATTGGGTACGTCACTAGTAACACATTCGCTTCTATCCATGGCTGTTCATTTGAGTTGTATAGATCCCTGTAAAAGTCCTCCACTACTCTTATGATTTCCTTCTTATTATATGTCATTTCTCCATCTGGTTTCTTTTATTGTATACATTTGTTTTCCTTTATTAATTATTTGAGTAATGAATATCCGTACATCTTCCCTCTTCTTTTTTTTTAAGTCTTTGTTAGTTCGGCTAATTTATTTTGCCCCCTGATTGACGATATTTTCACGACCCTACGTTTTGCATAAGCTCTTTAGTTTCTCCTGAGAACTGTGGAGCTTTGCTTGACGTTCTTACCGCCTACTTCTAGTGCAGCTTCCTTTGTTATGTCATTGAACTGTTTTGATTGATCAATGTTGAGATCTTCGTCGTGAAAATTAATATCTGTTTTTAATGTTAAGGTTAAACCCCTGTTGCTCTGGTCTTTAAATTAGCTTTAAATTTGGCTGTGGTTTTTATATGAGTTTATCCTTCCTTTCTGAGGTGTATTTAATTTGGCCTCTGACCATTCTTTTGGTCGCTGCCAACATTACTTTATTTGTAACTTCCATATTCTTTAATATATTGCGCCTATATGAAATTATGAAGTCATTTCGTTTTTATGTCAGATGGCGACTTCCATGTCTCTAGCTTTTTTGGGAAAAATATATTCATGATTTTGAGTGATTGAGCCTCTGCAAAATTAAAATAGCATTTGTCCCCTCTCATTCCTAGTACCTATTCCATGATTCCCTATTGCAGTTTTTCCTACTGTCTTTTTACCTTTTTTTGACATTAAAATCTCCCAATTTATTGTGAAAAGGGTTTTTACTCTCTCACTGGCTAAATGAACATCATAGAAGCTCTTATTCTTCATCACTGTGGTGCAGGTTTGACATAGACTTGAACAATCTTTAAGTTGTACTTTTATTTAGTTTTATGTTACTGAAGCCACTCTTTCGCTTATACTATAGAATTCCCGATATTCTTTTTTAATCTAAGAACCTTACCTAAATTCCGGCTTGCAAACCCTGGGTTTATCTCTCCAATGAGCATGTGTCCATCATTTAGTATTTCTGTTCTTCGCCCAGTTTCTAACCTCACAGAGTCTACAATACCATTTGATGAAGAGAGGGTTTCCCCAGGTAATGCTAGGAAGTCGGATCCGTTCTCATTGTCCTTTTATTATATGTGCCCTCAGGGGTGGGGCGGCCTGTTGTTGACCTG
>NW_023648682.1:0-2500 GCF_015228065.2 Penaeus monodon | reverse complement strand
CATTTAGCAGTGAGAGAGTAAAAACCCATTTCACAATAATATTGGGAGATTTTAATGTCAAAAAAGGTAAAAAGACAGTAGGAGAAACTGCAATAGGGAATCATGGAATAGGTACTAGGAATGAGAGGGGACAAATGCTAGTTAATTTTGCAGAGGCTCAATCAATCAAAATCATGAATATATTCTTCAAAAAAAGACTAGAGACATGGAAGTCGCCATCTGACATCAAAACGAAATTGACTTCATAATTTCAAATAGGCGCAATATAGTAAAGAATATGGAAGTTACTAATAAAGTAATGTTGGCAGCGACCATAGAATGGTCAGAGGCCAAATTAAATTACACCTCAGAAAGGAAAGGAGTAAACTCATATAAAACCACAGCCCAATTTAGCTAATTTAAAGACCAGAGCACAGGTTTAACCTTAACATTCAAAACAGATATTAATTTTCAGCGACGAAGATCTCAACATAGATCAAATCAAAAACAGTTCAATGACATAATAAAGGAAGCTGCACTAGAAGTAGGCGGTAAGAACGTCAAGCAAAGCTCCAGCAAGTTCTCAGGAGAAACTAAAGAGCTTATGCAAAAACGTAGGGTCGTGAAAATATCGTCAATCAGGGACAAAATAGAATTAGCCGAACTAACAAAGACTATAAATAAAAAGAAGAGGGAAGATGTACGGATATTCATTACTCAAATAATTAATAAAGAAATCAAATGTATACAATAAAGAAACCAGATGGAGAAATGACATATATAAGAAGGAAATCATAAGAGTAGTGGAGGACTTTTACAGGGATCTATACAACTCAAATGAACAGCCATGGATAGAAGCGAATGTGGTAACTAGTGACGTACCTACTATCACAACAGAAGAAATAAAAAGAGCGCTTAAAGGCATGAAGAGAGGGAAAACATCGGGGGAAGATGGAATTAGTATAGACCTTATAATAGATGCAGGAGAAATTGGAACAGTGAAAACTAGCCAATCTTTTTAACAAATGCCTTATCAACGGGAAAACTCCGAAAGCCTGGAAAAATGCAACAATTATTTTGATACATAAGAAAGGGGACAGAAAGGATCTAAAAACTACCGACCAATAAGCCTCCTTTCAACTACTTACAAATTATTCACAAAAAACAAACGAATATAGGAAACCACTGTGTATGGCATTCATCGATTACGAAAAGGCATTCGACTCTGTAGAGACACCAGCAGTACTAGAAGCTATCCGAAAACAGGGAGTAGAGGAGGTATATTGTAAAATACTGGAAGATATATACAAAGATGGGACAGCAACCATCAAGCTCCACACGGAAACCGACAAAATATCAGTTAAAAGGGTGTTAGACGGGGCGATACCATCTCACCAAAATTGTTACAGCTTGTCTTGAGGAAATATTAAAAAAGGTAGAGTGGAATGGAAAGGTTATCAAGATAGGAGACGAATATCTAAACAATCTAAGATTTGCAGATGATATTGTTCTCCTGAGTGAATCTGCAAATGAAATGCAGCAATTAATAAATGATCTGAATAGAGAAAGTCTGAAAATCGAACTTCGGATGAACAAGAAAAAGACTAAGATCATGTTCAACAGTAGAGTTCAGTTTGAACAGATACAAGTACAAGGCGAAGCACTAGAGGTAGTGGAGAAGTATATATACCTAGGACAACTCGTACAGGCAAACACATCTAGCGAAGAGGAAATTAAGCATCACATCAGTCTAGGATGGAGCGCCTTGGCAGACACAGCAGCATACTAAGAGGCTCCTTCCCATTATGCTTAAAAAGAAAAGTCTTTAACCAATGTGTCCTACCAGTTATGACCTATGGATCAAAAACATGGACTACAACCAAATTACTGGTGAGGAAACTAATAAGTGCCCAGAGAAGGATAGAGAGATTGATGCTGGGAATTAGCCTAAGAGACCGGATGATGGCGACATGGATCAGGGAACAGACAAAAGTAGAAGATATACTTGTGAGCATCAAAAAGAAAAATGGCAATGGGCAGGTCATATACATTGGAGACTGGACAACAGATGGACAAAGAAAGTAACAGATTGGGTTATAGATAACATAATGAGGCCAAGGGCCAGACCAGTGACAAGATGGCGTGACGAAATAACGTGTGTGTGTGTGCGTGTGTTTGTGTGTTTATATATTTAATATATATGTATATGCATTTATATACATATATAGATATATATGAATATATGTATATATATGTTTATATATATATATAATATATATATATATATATATTATATATATTATATATATATATATATATATAAATATGAATATATAGTGCATATATGTGTATATGTATATATATAAAATATTTATGTATATGTATATATATATGTATATGTATATCACACACACACACAATCACACACACACATATTATATTATTGAGAGGATATTTGGCAGTCTTACCCTTTGCCCCTGATTGGGATGTCCTTCCTAATCCAACTGTCCGTTCCTATCAA
>NW_023648680.1:0-2500 GCF_015228065.2 Penaeus monodon | reverse complement strand
GAGAAAAAGAGGGGAAAAAGGGGGAAGGAGAGGAGAGGAGAGGAGGAAAAAGAGAGAAAGAAAAGGGGGGAGAGGAGGAGGGAGAGAAGAGGAGAAGCGAGGGAGAGGGCGAGAAGGAGAAGGAGAGAGAGAGAGAGAGAGAGAGGAGAAAAGAGGGGAAGAGAGGAGAGGAGGGGGGAAAAAAGAGAGGAGAAAAGGGGAAGCGAGGGGAGAGGGGGAGAGGGAGAGAGGGGAGATGGAGAGGAGGAGAGAGAGAGGAAAAGGGAGAGGACAGAGACAGAGAAACGGGACAGAAAGAGAAAGAGAAGCTTTTGAGAGTTTTATATATATATATAAAATCTATATATATCTAAAAATATTATATATAAAATTTATATATATATATATATAACATATATAATATATATATATTATATATATATATATATTATATAATATATATATATCTTAAACTAAAGAGAAAGAGAGAGAGAGGAGACAAAGACAGAGAGAGACAGAGAGAATGCCATGGGATACGGAGAAGGGAATAAAAGAAAGAAAAAAACTCCCTTCACGATGGGAAATGACAGAGGAAAATAAAGAGAGAGAAGAAAACCAGTGAACACGAAAGGCAACAAACAAAGGAAAGACAAGAAGCACAAAAAATGAGAACCAAATGAAAGATAAATAATAATAATAATAATAAATATAAATAATAAAGAAAATTAAGATAAAGGAAGACAATAAAGATAAATAATAAGATAAGTGTAAATAATAAAAAAAACAAAAGAAAAAAAGCAAAGCAGAAAGCTAATGAATAAGAAAGAACAATAAAAAAGAGAAAAATTAGAAAAAGGAAAAAGAAAAAAAAGAAAAAAGAAACAGAAATAAAAGAAATAAAACAAAATAAAAAGAAAAAGTAATAAAAGAAAAAAGAAAAGAAACGTAACACGAGAAAAATAAAGAAAAAAGAGAACAAACAAAACAAGAAGAAACGAAAAACAAAAGAACCAAAAACAAAACACACACAAATTTAATAAATAACTAAATAAGCTAATAATGATAATAATAATAACTAACTAAATAAACAAATAATAATAATAATGATAATTATAATAATAACAATAATAATAAGGATAATCATAATAATAATAATAATAATAATAATAATAATAAAAACCGCTGCCACCATTTCCCGCTGCCTCTCGCGTGCCTGAGCGAAATGCGCGAAAGGAGAGAAACGCGTGAAATCTCCCCGAATGCGCCGTCTGCTCCCATTAAACATTAACGCGCTTTTAACTCCACGAATTCAATTATTTTCTCTCCTCTCTGCGTGTGTGTGTCCACGTTCCGCTTAATTCTGACCGTGGATGATTGCCGAGACGGCTACTCAAGCCTGTTCGAAAAGTCTTAGTTGGGAAAGAACAGCAAAAAAAAAAAGGGGGGGGGGGGAGATGAATAAATAAAAAGGTCGATTAAAGTGGGTGAGATGGCAACACCGGCGGGAGATGCCAGATAGGGAATTATGGTTTATTTATTATTATTATTATTATTATTATTATTATTATTATTATTATTATTATTATTATTATTATTACTATTTTACAATAACGGTGATAATGATAGTATTAGTATTATTAATGATGATAGTAATGGTAATAATGATAATAATAACAATGTTGATGATGACAACAATGAATTAATAATAATAATAATAATAATAATAATAATAATGATAATAATAATGATAATGATGTAAAAATAATAATAATAAAAATAAAAATAATCGTAATAACAACAATGATAATGATAATAATAACAAGGAAAACAATAACAATAATGACAATGATTATAATTCAAAATACCATTAATAACAAGAAGAAGAAGAAGAAGAAGAAGAAGGAAAGAGTCTTAGCAATCACACGTATGTCTTGCTTGTTATGTGCTAATACCTGACAGCCTTTATAAGAAAGTCCTAAAGTATTTTTAACAAGTAAAATATTCGACTATTTTTTTCTTTCGTTTGGATTCATAACCAGGGCCATAAAAAAAAAAAAAAAAAAAAAAAAAAAAAAAAAAAAAAAAAAAAAAAAAAAAAAAAAAAAAAAAATATAAATATATATATATATATATATATATATATAAAATATATATAATATATACATATATGTTTATATATAAATATATATATATGTATATATATGTATGTATGTGTGTGTGTGTGTGTGTGTGTGTGTGTGTGTGGTAACAGTAATTATATATTTGTGTTTGTTCAGTTGTCTTTGGGTGTGTGTCTGTATGTGTGTGCTTGTTTGTGTTTGTGTATGTGTTTGTGTTTGCTTGTTTATTTGTGTGTGTGTATGTGTGTGTGTGTGTTGTATGTGTGAGAGTGAGTGAGAGAGAGAGAGAGAGAGGAGAGAGAGGAAAGAGAGAGGACAGAGAGAGAGAGAAGAATTCTCTCTCCCTTGGTTTCCCATTTTTCTCCCCATCTCCTTTTTCACCCCACCCTTTCCACCCCCCC
>NW_023648679.1:0-6718 GCF_015228065.2 Penaeus monodon | reverse complement strand
AAAAATTGATTTAGAAACGATAGGAAAAAAATAATTTATTCATAATGCATATTTGTTTTCTTAAAATTAAAAGTAAAATTTAACTTAAAATCTTTACCATTTTGTAGCTTTTTTTAAATTTTTTTCCTTTTTTGTTATTATCATTTTTAATTTTATTGTTACTTATCTTTGGTATTGTAATAATAAAAATTTTATTATTTTTTTATTATTATTATTATTATTATTATTTTTTATTTTATTATTATCGTTTGACTATTATTTTATTATTGTTATTATTATTATTATTACGTTATGACTTTTTTTTAATTTTTTTTTTTTTAATTACCCTTATCACATGATTTTATTATTAATATTATTATTTTTTTTTATCATTTTTAGATTATTTTTTATTTTTATTTTATTATTTTATTATTATTTTTTATTGTTTTTGTTTTTGTGACATTGCTATTTTTATTATCGTTATTACATCATAAAATGCCAATATTGTTGATACTTATTTTTATTCTATTTAAATCCATTACTTTATTATAATTAATTTTACTTTACTGTTATCGAAATCATATTGTAATGTTTTTTTTATAATATCACCACGATCATATGAAATTCAAATTGTTTGGCAAGAATACATCCCATGCCCACTGTAACACAGGTTTATTTATTGATTCAACATGATGGCTTAAAAGTGCTTGTCTAAGGGGTACTTATTACCCTCCCTTTTCTCACCTGTTTACCCTTTTCCTGTTTTTGGGAAAAGGGATCTTTTGCATTTTTTCATTGTCTTAAATTTTATCAAGATTTTAGAATACTTTAATAATAAAACCTAAATAACAATTAATTGATTAAATTTGTATTAAAAAAAAAAACGCATTTTCCCCCCAATTAAAGGGAAAGGGGAAATAAGACGTCGTGGGGCCTATGCTAGACACCGGGGAGGGAAAAAAGTGGAGCCATCTGTATGTAACAAAATTCCCCAAAAAAAAACAAGGGACAGAAAATAAACGGGGGGATTGGGAAAAATAAAAATAAATAATAAAAAAAATAATAAATAAAAAAAAATAATGTAATAAGTAATAATAATAATTTAAATTTTAATTTATTATTATTTTTACATCATTTTTTTTTTATTATTATATATTTTTATTATTATTTTTGTTGTTGTTTTATTATTACTATTATTTAATTTAAAAATAATAATAATCATCATCACCACATCATAATAAAAATAATCAAAAAAAAACAAAAAAAAAAAAATTGTCTTTTTATTTTTTTCATTATTATTATTATTATTATTATTATTCCTTATTTTTTATTTTTATCATTTCTCTTATTAATTATTATGATTTTGATTTTGATTATGATTATGATTATTGATATGATGATTATTATTAGTATTATTGTTATTATTTTAGATTATTGTTATTATTTTATTATTTTTTATCACATTTTTATTTTATTTTCATTATTTTTTTACTGTTATTACTATTATTATCTTATCTTGTATTTTCTTTTTTTATGATATATGATTAATAATATTTTTATTATCAAATCAAATCATTTTAATTATTATTATTACTACTAATTTCATTGTTATTACGTTATCATTATCAATTATTATCATTATTGTATCATCATTATTATCATCATTATTATTATCATTATCATCAATATTATTATCATCAATATTATAATCATTAATATTATTTTTTTGTTTAATAAAATATTATTATTATTATTATTATTATTATTATTATTATTATTATTATATTATATCATTATTTATTATCATCATCATCATCATCTTTATCATCATCATTATTATATTAATGAAGTTAATAATACGATAAGGATGATAAAATAATAATGATAATCAAAACGATAATGATAGTGAAAATAGTGAAAGTATGATAAAAATAACTAATATATCAGTGATATCAGTATAATAATAATAATAATAATAATAATAATAAAATGTCCAAATTACAATGATAGAATATATAAGGATAACAAAAATTACTTTTAAATAGAAAAATTTAATTACGTAACCGAAAAAAACATCAGTTACATTAATTATAATGAAATTTGATATTGATTGAAATTATATGAAATTACCTACCCCTTGCTTTTAAAGTAATGCCATATATTTATAATTTCTTTTCTATCTTAACTAACCCTTTCCATGCCCTTGAGTTAATAAATCATATAACTTTTTAACAGGTAGATTAGAAATTTTCAAGGCATTCTATGGCATTGGTGCCTATTTGTCTCTCGAACAATAGCACAGCGTGTTAGAAATAACCATATGAAATACATGTATTGTTTTTTAGTTTATGCATCCCAAAAATCTAGGAAAATGTGCAACTAATGCAGTGTAACAATTACTCAAGTTACGGCCCTTGGAAACCTGAGCTCTGCTGTATTATTAAAGCTGTCTATCAGAACCTTATGATCCCATGAACGTCTAATGACACGGGGATCAATGTGTGCTTTGAACTTACGAGTATGTGTGTTGCCAATTTATCGCTCATCCTTACGCATTTCAGTGTGCTTCTCACCTTCTCTTTCTCTCTCTCTTTTCTACTATGTGCATCCTCGCGCACTTCTATGTATGGGTATGCACCAATCCACTCTCTCTTTTCTTCTTTTTTATCTTTAATATCTTGTTTTTTTTTCTCTTATTTTCCCTCTCTTTTTTCTATTTTTATCTTTATATATCGCTTGGTTTTTTTTCTCTCTCATATTACATATATATATGTATATATATATATATAATATATATATATATATATATATAATATATATATATATATAATATATATATATATGTATATATATGTATGTATAATATAACTATATATATTATATATAAAATTTTATATTATATTATATATATATATATATACATAATATATATTATATATATATAATATAAATATATATATATAAAAAAAAAATATATATATAGTTTTATATATATATATATATAACTATATATATAATTATAATTATATATAATATAAAATATTATAACTATATATGATACTATTTTATATATATATAAAATATATATATATATATATATATAATATAATATTTAATATATATATTATATGTTTATTGTATATATTATATATGTATATATATATTATATATAATAATATATATATATATATATATAATATATATATATTTTATAAATTAAATATATATATATATATATATATTATATATATATATATATATATAATATTATATATATATTATATTTTATATATATATATATAAATATATAAAATATATATATAGGGTCATGAATATGTCATGGATATCCAGTGTCCAGTTTAAAAACTCCCCCCATAACTATTTTCTTCCTTTACTGTTATTTTATTCGTACACTTAAGTGTTTTTTATGAAATAATTAATTGGATTTGTAATAATATAGTTAATGAATTTGTATAAATTGAAATAATAAAGGGTTATTTTAAGAAATTCACTTAAATTATAAATATTAATGAACGTAATTTAAACTTCGGTGGTCAAAAAAAAAAATGCTTTGTATTTGCCCAATATAAAGGGGAGGTAAACGTTAATGTGCAAATCCTCTCTCTCTCTCTTCTTATCTATCTATCTTTTATTCTCTCTCTCGCCTTCTCTCTCTCTCCTCTCTCTCTCCCTTCTATTTTTACTTTTTCTATTATTTCTATCTATCTATCATTTTATTCTCTCTCCCCCCCCCCTCCTCTCTCTCTCTCTTCAATCTATCTTTTTATTCTCTCTGTCGCCCTTCTCTCTCTCTCTCTCTATCTACCTATCTATCTATCTATCTATCTATGCTCGAAGAAAATGCACATTAAGAATATGGTTAAACATAAATCAAGAAAGAGATTCTTCCCCAATGATAATGTTAAGAGGAAATTGTTTTTCCTTTTAGATGAAATTCTTGCTATTCTATAGTTTTCTTGTTCGCCACGATATATGTGTGCATATATATAATATATATATATATATATATAAAAAATATATATATATATATATATATATATATATATATATATATATATATATATATATATATATATAACATTTATATATATATATAATTTTATATATATAATATATATATATATATATATATATATATATTATATATGTTGTGTGTGTGTGTGTGTGTGTGGGGTGTGTGTGTGTGTGTGTGTGGGGTTTTTGTGTGTGTATGCTTGTGTGTGTGTGTATCTAGATATAAGATGCTTTATGATAAACTTTGTGGAGATATGGCTTTTCCTCTCTCATTTTAAAACAAACATACGTTATTACGAATTTTAGAACAGTTTGGCTTCTCATCTGTATATAATTTTATTTATTTATTTTTTCTATTTATTTATTTACTGTGAGAATTGCAAATTCTCACAGTGTTATAAACATGTCCTTTTGTGGTTTTCTCATATGACTGACTAGTTTATCTTTGCAAATACACAGCTTCTTCTTTGTCTGTAACTTTATATGGTCACAAGACTAGTTTTCTGTGAAAAGGCCCTTTGTTGAAAATATCTCATCGGTATGGCTTCTCCTTTGTATGTATTCTGATATGCCTTATTAAATCGTTTTTGGTTGCGGAGGCCTTATTGCAAATATCACAGTTAATGGCTTCCCCTTTGTATGTACTTTCATATGGCTCACTATATGAGCTTCCCGTGAGAAGGTTTTTGTTGCAAATATCACAGTTGTATGACTTCTTTTGTATGAACTCTCATATGCATTATAAGATGACCTTTCTCAGATATTCCTTTGTTGAAAATCTCACAGTTATATGGATTCTTCTTTTTATGAACTCTCATACGTCTCACTAGATTACTTTTTTGTGAGAAGGCCCTAACTGCAAATGTCCAGCTGTATGTTTTTTTTTTTGTGTGAACTCTCAGATGAAAGTAAATATTACTCTTTTTAGAGAATTTCTTGCAACCTCAAATACAAAGCGTTTCAATGCCCCCCCTTTTGTTGTAAAATCCTGATCCCCATTTGAAAAAAACTTGTTCCACAGTCCTCACCACAAAGGTAGCTCTTAAAAAGTCATTACGATCCTGAACCAAGTCACACGAACCTTTTGCATTTGTTTCATGTGTAAGCTCATGAAGATTATGAAAGTTAGAGCATTTATGAATCACTTCCAAAGCCGCTCGCTCGCATCGCTACTTCATCTCCATGATAAAATTTGTTCCTCCTTAAATACAGACATGTCTCTCCGGTGACATCGTCGCTTAACTCTTCTTTAATAATGACTCCTGTGTCGAATGTTTCCTCACCGTGATGGGTCAAAGACATCCGGTCTGCGAGGAAACCTCCTGTGAATGGACAATAGAGACAATAAACGCATTTCATGAGGAAGAAAAATAAAATAGATTACAAACTGCTTTAATATCATTGCTAATAATAAAAATACAAAAGCTATCATAACACATAAATGTGTAAATACTATCTGTCTATATACTTTATATGTTTGTGTGTGGGTAATTTTCATATACAAGTATACATACTACGTACTTATGTATATATATATATAATAATATATATATATATATATAATATAATATATATAAAATATATATATATATATATACATACACACAAAAGTGTGTGTGTGTGTTTGTATACACATATATTTTTATGCATTATATATGCATATGTATGTTGTAGATAGATTTTTAGATTTTTAGATTTTTAGATATTTGTGTGCTCACAATTTTTAAGTAATGTACAAGTGTGGCGTTCAGCTCGCCGCAATGCATGCAACACCTCTCTTCACGTGCTATTGTTTGAATGATCTGCCATGAACAGTGGTAACCTAGGCGCATTCTATGAAGAATGACTTTGATACCTCTGTTGATTATTTCAGTGTCAGTGGTTCCTAGCCTGTGGCGTCTGAGTACTAGCTGGCCCCAGGGGGGGGATCTCTTTTTCTCTCTGTGAAGCTGCATGAGGAAAAAGAGCGCCGTCACCGTACACTTTTCCCCCTAAGTAATTTCGGCTTTGGATGTATAATCAGCGGATTAGGGGGCATTTCCCCCTGCCAAATTCGGCTAGCTGTTAGCAAGCTCATTCCCTCTGATCCCAATGTGGCTGGGGACAAAGTTAATGATTATTCTTCTACCCTGTGCAAGAATCCTCTGTGCCAGTGTGAGATAGTAGTCAAGGGTAGATGTTATCATTGGGGGAGCGCTGCTGAAGACGTCGACGGCTCCTTTTGGAGTCTGTGTGTATGACCACATGTCCTTCTCTCACAGACGCGTGGCTTAGGGCTCCATGATTGCAACTGCCTCTGCCCGTAGCGAGAGGCTTGTCTGTTACCCTCATGGATTTTGCGGAATCCCTTGCGTGAAGCCGGCGCTTGCAGTGTGGGTCAAGGGATCGACCGATCCATCCGTGTAGTATGTCTACCCGCCCGGAGGAGTGATGGTTGCATGACCCTCTGGGTTTCTGCCTTTAGGCTAGGCGTGGGATATTCATTCTTCTTGGTTTTCCAGTCTCATGACCGAGAACTCTATCGAGGTTTGTGCTCACAGCAGAGCTTCGACAAAGTCAGGGTGGGGGGAGAAGCAAGAAGCTGTTCTTTGAGCTGATGGTGTATTAACACCCGGCTGTGTGAGACAGCCAGGATTGTTTGCAAGACTCGTTATCTTTTTCTAGCGTCTGACTATTTTGTCTAGCTTGTATTCCGCGTGCCTGG
>NW_023648678.1:0-6718 GCF_015228065.2 Penaeus monodon | reverse complement strand
ATATATATATATATATATATAATATATATATATATATATATATAATAATATATATATATATATATATATATATTTTGAAATAAATATATAAAAAAAAAAAAAAAAAATATATATATATATAATATTATATATATAATATATATATATAAAAATATATTAATATAATTATAAAAAAAAACTTATCTATATATATATCTATCATCATCACATCATAAAGGGGGCAACGCCGCGGGGGGCATGGCCGCATCCACCCTCCTTCCCCCACGAGGTCCCTCGGGCGAGTTAGGCAGGCACACGGCCCATCTCTAGTTCCTCACGACTCCGTCGATGCCCAAGCCTGATCCCCCTGGACGTCCCACAGGTCCCCTCCCCCGGGTTTTGTCTCGCGAGAGACCCCTGGTGGGCGGGTCGTCCATAGGGAGGCGAGCTAGGGGGCCCATAACCCTGATTTGGCGATCCCGGATTATCAAGAAAACAGGCCCATCCCCGTCTCCGGGTAACCGCCGGTTGGACACGTGGCCTGCCAACGCCCCCATGACCCGGCAAGGGCTTGTTACAAAGCATAAGGGGAGACCCCAAAGGGATGATAGCGCCCATTTTCGCTTCCATAGAGCAAAACTGGAAGTATCAAGGCCTTGAAGACACGCAGTTTTGGCCCTTCTCATAGGTACCGCATCCCCAAAAACGCTTTGTTGTATAGTTCAGGCCCCTTTTTGCCAGACCAATCCGTCTACTGCTTCCTGGTTGAAAACCCAGAGTATGGACACGTACCAAGGTATGTAAAACTTTCGTGACTTAAACGTCCTGCCCAAGCAGGATCGCGAAGGGGTTCCCCCTAACAGGCCCCAAAGTCCTGATCTTGGTCTTGTCCGGGAGCCCTCTAAGCCTGGGGGCTTCGCCCATGCAAAGCATAAAGAGCCGCCACAAGTGACCCCCAAGGGACTCAATAGGATGGAAAACATGTCGGAAAAGTAAAGGTCCGAGCCCTTAATATTGCCTGGTTGCCCCCGCACTGCTTTGGCTAAGCTCTGCCCTTATCCAGTCCATACAAGTGTTGAAAAGTGTGGTGCAGGACACAGCCTTCCCTCACTCCTGAATTAACGGGGAAAATTTCGACATACCCCCCCCATTTTACAGCACTTTCGTACCAGATAGAGGTTGTATCAGGCCAATAATCGTGTGGGAAATTTCCCCTGAGCCCAGGATCCCCCATAGCTTTCCCGATGCCCCGAGTCAAACCCCTTTTTGAGGTCGATGTAGGCTGCAAGAAACCCCACACCAAACTCGCGCGGCTTTTCCACAATTACTCGAAGCGCTGTATACGGTCTGGGGCTTGCCAGGAGAAATCCAGACTGCTCCGGTCTCTGGTGCCTCATGGTGGGCGGATCCTTTTCAAAAGAATGTGAGCGAGAACCCTTGCCTGGTACTGAGCAGGGGAATCCCACGGTATTTGCTACAGCCCCCATCGACCCCCTTTCCCTTCCCAAGAGGGAGACCACCCCCTCAGCAGGCAGGGGGGAAAGGTACCAGACTGCCAAATGGCATCAGGACTGTATCAGGCCCCGAGCCATGTTCACCCCCAGCCTTTAGCGTTCAGCAGGGTATCACATATGCCCGCAGTTTCCACTCTTCAGCTTGGGAAAACGCCAGCCTAACCTTTTGGGTAGGAGGTTTCCCGCTGATGGGGGGGTCCCGGCACAGGCACTGGACATCGCTTGCATCCAAGCTAACTATTTTGGGGGATTCCCCCTGGTACAAGTTCAAAAAACCAGCCCAACGTTCACGAACCCCAAAAATGATCTGAGATGATCCGTCCATCCGCGATCGGCTGCAGTCATCTGTGGGGGGCTTAGGGTTCAGTTTTCCCTTTCCCCCCCTTTCCCCCCCCCCCCCCCCCCCCCCCCCCTGGAGAGCAAAAGGTTCCCCTTTCCGGCCTTCGACTCATCCCAAGTTCCAGGGGAATGGGTTTCCCTTTTCCTTCTCGCAAAGGTCCGAGCCTTCATGACGCGCGAAGGGTCCCAAGAGCCTGGACCCTCGGTGGGGGTTTTTAATGTTCTTCCGGGGAAAGGAACCCCCCTTTCCCCCTTTCTCCATGAAAAACCCCCAGGGTGCCCTGGGGGGAGGGGGTTTTTAAGGGGGCCCCCCGGGGGCCCCAAAGACTAGGGTGGGGCCCAAAAAATCGGTCCGGAAAACCCCCGTTTTGGGGACCCACGGGCAAAAATTTTCCCTTACTGTCCCAGTGAAAAAAGTCCACGAGCGAGTTTTTAGGCGGCAGGAGCCAAGATCCTATTTTCGGTGCAAACGAAAGAGGGACCCCCCTGCTGGGAAAGTCCCCCATGGGGGCCGCAAAAAATTGTGGTCGGTCCGGGATTTCCGATTGAAGTCCCCCGCAAAGCGAAGTTGGGGGCTGTCGGGGCCCCAAAATCATTTGGCTAGAAAACCCCAAGGTTTTTTGTTTTATATAAAATAAAATTTAAATTAAAAAAAAATTTTAATTTAAAAAATTTTATATATAATATAATATATAAAAATATATTATATTATATAAATATATTTTTATTATTTTATATATATAATATTATATATTTATTTTAATTATAATTATAATATATATATAATAATTATATTATAATATTTATTAATAATAATTTTTATTTATAATATATATATTTTAATTTATAAAATAATATATAATATATATATATATTATATTTATATTAATATAGATATATATATAATATATAATATAATATATATAATTTTTAAAATAATATATATACAAAAAGTTATATTATTAAAAATATATTTATATATATATATATATAAAATATATTATATATATATATTTTAAAATTATATTTTTATAGAAATTTTATATTTTATTTTAAATATATATATATATTTTTTAAATATTCTATATAATATATTATATATTTATTTTAATATAAATATATATAATTTATATAATATATATATATATATATATATATATATTTTATATATAAAAATTTAAAATTTAAATATATAATAATATTTTTTATTTATTTTTTTAAATATAATATATATATATATATATATATATATATATATAAAATTTTATAGTTAGAATAGATATAATAAGTATAGATATAGATATAGTATATAAGAAAAATAATAAATATATATATATATATTAGATTATAGATAATTTATATAATATACAATTTTTTATTTATAAAATATATATTTTTTTTAAATATTATATATTATAAAAATCTATTATATAATATATATATATTTTATATTTTATATATATTATATATATATTATATATAATTTATATTATGATATTTATATATATATACTATTATATATATTAATATATATATTATTATTATATATATAATTTTTTAATATATATATATATATATATATATAAATTATATATATATATTTAGATAGATAGTAGATAGATGATATGCATATATATTAATATTATATATATATATAAAATTATATATATATATATATAATATAATATATATATATAAAATTTTTTCTATCACTATCTATCTATCTATCTAAAATATATAAAAATATATATAATATATAATATATAATGATATATTTGTATATATACAATACATATATGTAATTTTATAATATAATATTATAATATATAAATATATTATATTACAATATGATTTGTATATATG
This sequence comes from Penaeus monodon, assembly GCF_015228065.2. Lineage (NCBI taxonomy): Eukaryota > Metazoa > Arthropoda > Malacostraca > Decapoda > Penaeidae > Penaeus > Penaeus monodon. Next base: position 3,023 of record NW_023648678.1, on the reverse strand, counting down.
TTATTTTAATATATATATATTATAATATATATATATTTTAAAAATTATATATTTATAATATAATATATATATATTATATATGTATTATATATATTTATATATTTAAATTTATATTATATATATAATATATATTATATTTTTATATTATATATTATAATATATATATTTTAAAAAAATATTTTATATATAATATATATACACCACACAATTATATATATATATATTATTATATTATAATTATATAAAAATATATATATTATATATATTAATATAATGCATATCTACTATCTATCTATCTATCTGAATATATATATATATATATATTTATATATATAAATATATATGTATATATATAATAATATATAATATATTATATATAATATATATATACAATAGTATATATAATATAATATATATATATAATATTATAATAAAATATATATATTTAGATGATAATAGTAGTAGATAGATATGCAATATTAAATATAAATATATATAATTTTATATAATTATAATTTTATGTAATTAATATAATATATATAATTTTTTTTTTTAAAAATTTATATATTTATAATATATATCCCAAACATATAATGTATATGATATAGATATATATATGTATATATAATTATATAGTAAAAATAATATATATATATATATAAAATAATTATATAATATATATATATATATTATATATAATATAATTAATAAAATTATTATATATATATACTATATAATATATATATATATATATATATTATATATAATTATAATATACATATATAATATTAAAATTATATATATATTTATATATATATTATATAATTATATATATATATATATAATACACACACACCATATATATATATTTATATATAATATATAAATCTGTGAATATATATATTATATATATTTATATAATATATAAATATATTATATATTGCATATCTATCTATCATCATCTATTGAATATATATATATATAATAATATAATAATATATATTAAATAATGTATTATATATAATATAAATATAAAATAATATATAATATATTTTCATATAGGATATTATAAATATATATATATTATATATTAATATATATTATATATTATATATATATATATAAAATATTTAGTAGTAGATAGATGAAGATAGATATGATATATATATTATATATATATATATATATATATATAAATATGTATATATAATATATATATATATATATATATATATTAATATAATATATATATATATAAAATTATATATAATGTTGTGATGCTCTTGGAGGATTATGTGGTAGGGTCCCCATTCCTTTCCACGATATGTATGTATATAAAATTGTATATATAAGTATATATAATATATATATATATAATATATATATAATATATATATATATATTTTAATATATGTTGATTTTGTATGTTGTATGTTGTATGTAAATATTTGCACATAATATGTGCAATATGCATACATACATACATATAATATATATTTATAAATATATATATAATATATTAATTAATATATATATATTATTATATATATATTAATATATTATATATATATATATATATAAATAATTTAAAATATATATTATTATATATAAAAATTTTATTTATATAATTTATAATATAATTATATAATATATAATTAAAATATATATTATAATATAAAAAAAGGGGAGAGAAGGGGGAGAGAGTAGAGAGAGAAGAGAGAGGGGAGAGGAGAGAAAGATAATAATATATATATAATATATTATATATTAATATATATATATATATATATATATATATATATTATTATTATAATTTTATTATTATATATAAAGGCCGGGGTGGCCGAATGGTTAGGGGTCGGAAAAGACTGCCCACGAGGGCAATTGATTCGAGGGTTCGAGTCCCCGCCCGCCGCGTTTTCCCTTGGGCAAGGAATTTCCCCTCGACCCCCCTCCCTAGCCAGAGGGGCCCAAAGCCACCCCAAGCTGCTGGCCCCACCCCGGATAAAATAAGAGAGAATGATTCCCAAAAAAAAAGGAACACCGGCCTCTCGTGGAAAGGCTGGGACCCCACCCCGTACTCCTCCAAAAGCATCAAACGTGAAAATGCAATGAGTACATGCTGTGACCCGGGGGCCAGACATGACCCACCGTTAAAATGATGATATATATATAATATATATATATATATATTATATATATTTTATATATATATAATATATATAATTTTATAATATTTATATATTAAATATTTCTACGCCCGTGGGTCTTTGTCTCTGTCGGAAAAAGTGTTAACATGAAGGGCCCCGGGCAAACAGACGCAGCTGGCGGTGAGCGGAGGAGCGGGGAACAAACGATAGAGAGTTGGGTGCTGCTCCCGTGAAGACCTCGTGTGTGCCCTTTTGACCCGATATAACTTTGTGTTCCCCTTTTTAAGCGTATGTGCAGTGTGACATGCGGGTTTCCCCCCCGTATTTTGGCCCATAGAAAAAATTCGGGTAAATAACTTGGTTAAAAAGGAAAAAATGTACGGGTTTATTTTGTGCCCTGCCTCGCCACTTGGGGTTTTTCCCCCGTGGTGTTCGGACTTGTGGTGCTCGATGTTCCGCATGAGTGCCATTTCTGGGGATGTAGCGTCAAGCGGGGCGCACCGACCCACAGAAGGGGGCGTGGGGGAGAAGTCCCTTTTCCCCAATTTTGCGGAAAAACAGGAGCTACCCCGGGCCTGTGCCATACTACCCCTGTTTTGTACAGGACTTCGCCAGTGTAGCGCTCCCCTCCCCGATTACACGAAAAGGGGGGGCTTCCCGTGGGACGAGGGGTGTCAGTCTGCTTTTGCAACCTGAAGAAGGCCCTGAGGAAGCACCGGGCTTTTCCCTTTTCCGGACCCGAAACCCCATACCGTTGGACCTGCGCTAGTGCGGAAGGCATCGGGGGAGTTTTGTACAGATAAAAGGGCGGGAAGGAGTATTTGTGGCCCATACAGTGCCAAGTTTTAGCAGGGCCGAACGCAACTATTTTGT
>NW_023648677.1:0-2500 GCF_015228065.2 Penaeus monodon | reverse complement strand
CTGACATCGTCCTCGGCGCCGATGGTTGAGGCCGGGTCTTTACTCATGCCACATGCCTGCTTCTCTACCACGGAACAAAGGACGTGGGGAACTCTGCAATGCTGCCATTGACTTGGATGAGACGTCCCGGGCTCCGCTTCCACCAACGAGGCGGGCAGTGTTGAGAAATATTATGAACATGGTTATAAAAATAACCAACGAACGTATTTTTAACCAAGGCTCGTTACTTTGATGGTGTTGAAGTCTCCGAGAAAAATAAAAGATTTATTAATTTCCCAAGTCCCATACCGTAAATTGTACATTACCAGTTTTTTTCCTATGTATACTTTCCTTCCAAAGTGTCACAATAGCCCCTGAAGGGAGTAATGGTCGTTTGATAGGGTTTTTCTCTCCCTCTCTTTTCACGGTTGTTTGGGTCGTTGGCTTTTTTGGACTGCCGGACTATCGGGTTGGTAGTCCAACTCTTATTTTGCATATTTTCTTCTTTTCGCGCCATGCCTGGGGCATGGCCTGAGGGTCTTTTTCTGGTATAAATACCCCTAGTTTTGTGAGGGGAAGACAGTTCGGTCCTGACTTCTGTGTGTACTGTGGTCCCGTTCTCGGTGTGCTCGCTTTGGATTTACTTTGTGGATTTACCTCGCTTCACGCCAGGATTTGCCGAGATTGTCTCCGCAAAGCTAAGTATTCTGTTATTGGTTGTGTGTAGGAGACACCTGGTCTCTTTTGGACTTTGGCGTGCGACACGCTTCATCACCATCTGTGGGGTGCACTCTCTCTCTATCCCAAAGCGGCACTTGGTGAACTCAAAGTGTCAGAGTATAAAAGGACCACTTCACACAGAAGGAACACTGCTTGAGGATCCGTACCTCCAGTGTGCCATTCCTTGATTTTAAACTAAGTCAATACTTAGTTTCCTTCCCTCAGCTCGAGGATCCGTACCTCCTGGGAGGAAGGTTTATTTCAATAAGTCTCGCCCATAATAATTTCAGGGCCATTTTACTTTTTACTTTTTTACTTCTACTTTGTTTCGATTTGTTGTCTTGATACCTGCCCGACCTTGTGGGTGTCAGGCAGTCCGTGATCTTGTGGTCTCCTTTGGCCTTATTTTCTTCTATTTTGGCCTTCGACTCTAAAGTATGTCTATTACATGATATTTCTAAATATTTATTTTATCGTTTACACAAGTGTTTTTATGCAGAGTTTATCAGCACTAGTTTGTTTTGCTTTTGTTTTTTTTGTTTTTTGTTTGTTTTTCACAGTTAATCTCCATTTTGGGTTGGAGATTAACTTATTCATACTAGGGATTGGCATGTGTTTATGCTAACACTCTGTTTAAAAATACTTATGGAGTTGGGACGCCAACTTAGGAGTGAAAATACACTAAGTAATTTTTGAGTATATCTGGTGTGACTTTCACGTGCATCACCCCCGCTGTGATAAATTGGTGATGTACGCATCTATAAACATTTCATGACTGAATTCCTGTAGACCTCCCTAATGAGTGCGATTTGCTCAATAAATAAACATCATACCATCCTAGAGCTTTCACTCAGTCCCAGTCAGGAAATACAGGTGATATTTACCACCTTCTAAACTGTGGTTATGACCAAGGCCGAATGCTTGAAACTTTTTCGGACTCGGGTCTCCTTAACAGCACATTGCTGGTTACTCTATCTCTCAACCCCTGAAAGGCTGTAAGAAGGCTAGATGAATCGGAGTATATTAAGCTGATACTCTAGAACAGACCATAACTTTGCTATACCTGGGTTCCCACTTCCAGCAGGTGGATGCTCAAACTGAAGGGAAGAGGAAGAATTTTACGATCTTGCATTTTTCTTCCAAACACGTCCACGCAGACGCTCGGCCTACGCTATCTCCCTTTTCACAATTACACACTTACACATCCAACATTCAGCACATACATCCTGTACTTTCCTTCCACCCTTCTTTCATACAACATTCACACCCCCATACACAACACACACGGTTCCCGAACCTACTAATCGGGTGGTGGCAGCGTGCCGTAGGCCCGGAATCTTACATCTGTTCACTGCAGACGAATCTTTTCCCAAATAAAATCGATATTCTCGGTTGAGCCCGAACTCAACCAGACACATTGAAGTCTACTGGGTCTACGCCCCGCTACAACTGTCTTTTTGGTGGCAGCGGTGGGATAGAACAGTTTTCATTATAAAGTGTCTGGTTAGAAGGCAGGCATGTGGCATGGTAAAGACCCGGCCTCAACCACTCGGCGTCCGAGGACGATGTCAGTCCAGGCGAGATCGACCGTAGAGTCGGCGAGTGCGCAGCCGTACACTACATTACTATTATTATTATTATTATCATTATTATTATTATTATTATCATTATTATTGTCAATATTGTCGTTGTTATTATTATTACTATTATTATCATTATTATTACTGTAGTGTACGGCTGCGCACTCGCCGACTCTACGGTCGATCTCGCCTGATGACATCGTCCTCGGGGCCATGATTCC
>NW_023648676.1:0-6720 GCF_015228065.2 Penaeus monodon | reverse complement strand
TTTAATTATCATTTATAATTTTTAATAATTTAATTTTTAATTTTTTTCTAAAAATGATAAAATTTAATAAAAAAAAAATAATAAAATAAAAAAATAATAATAAAAAATAATAATAATTAATAATAATAATAAATAATTTTAATAATAACAATAAAATAATAAAAAATAATTATAAAAATAATAATAAATATTAAAATATAGTGATGATTATTTTATAATGATAATGAATAAAGATTTTATGTATTGGATTATTATTTTTTAAATTATATCTTTATTATGTTTTATTTTGTTTTTAAAACAATAAAAATAAGATCTTTTATTTATTTCATATCATTAAAATTAAAAATCACATCATAATATTATTAAATTTATTATTAATTTTTTTTTAAATTTTTTATTTTATGTTATTATTTTTATATTATTTATTATTATATTATATTATTTTATTTTTATTATTATTTTATTTATTTATTTCATTATTATCATTTTTTATTTAATGAAAATTTAAAATAATAATAATAATATTAATAATAATAATAATAATGATATAAAAATTTAATAATAAAAATAAAAAAAATAAAATAATAATAAAATAATAATAATAAATAATAATAATAATAATAATAATAAAAAATAATAAAATAATGATAATAATAATAAAAATAATAATAACAATAATAAAAAAAATAATAATAATAAAATAATAATAATAATAATTATAATAATGATAATATAAATAAAATAATAATAATAATAAAATAATATAATAATAATAAAAATAAAAATAATAATATAAAATAATAATAATAATTAATAATAAAAAATAATAAATAATAAAAAAATAATAACAGCAATAAAAAATAAAAAAAAAATAATAAGAAATAAAATAATTAATAATAATAATAATAATAATAATAAATTAATTAATTTTATTTTTTTTTTTAAAATTTTTTTTTTAAAAATAAAAAAATTGTAAATTAAACCCAGAAATTGGTGTGTGTGTCGCGCCCGGCGAAAAAAACTGCCTTCCGGGGGCGTGTTAAAATGGTTTTCGGCCCCCTTTTTCCGCTCTTTCCCCCGTTTTTCTTGCTTGGGGCCCGCCCGGGTTTCAAAAAATTTAATAGTATTAAGTTTTTTTTTCGCTTTGTGCAGGGCCCCAAGAGGCAACGTTTTCGCGAAAATTTTCTTTTTGTGGGCTTTTTTGTTAATAAATCATCCCGCCCCAAAAGTTTTTGAACTTTTAAAGTGGCTTCGTTGTTTTTTTGGGACTTTTATAAAGTTCCCCCCAAATCTGCGTTTAAAACTTTGTTGTTAGTTTAATTACCAAAGGTTTTGTGTTTGGTGCCTGGGAGGAAACGACTTTTTTTTTCTTTCCGTTACTTTTGGGATATTTTTCTTAAAAGGCTGGGCAAACTAACAGGAAGATTATTTAAAGAAAACAAAATTTTTTTTTAGGATTAAATAGATTAAACTTTTCACCCCGAAAGCCCTGCAAATGTTATAAATATGATCCAGGGGCTTAGCCTTCTCGGGTGAAATTTTTTAAATTATTTTAAAATCTTACCGTTTTCCCCCTGGTGTTCCCGCCCTATTTTATCTCCAATATATGAGGTGTAGAAACGCAAACAGGACGCAGCACGAGCACGCACGCACACCACACAAAATTTTTAAAAAAATTATAAATATTAATATATTTTAATTTATATTATAAAAAATTATATTATATTGTGGGGGTTGTGGTGGGGGGGGGTGGTGTTGTGGGTGGTGTGTGGGTGGTGTGTGTAACAATATAAAATATATAATATATTAAAAATTATAATTATAATCTAAAAATTATATATCCCAAATACACCAATTAAAAAGGCGTTAGACAGCTTGCCTTGAGGAAATATTCAGGAAGCTAGAATGGAACAGAAAGGGTATCAAAATAGGAAACGAATACCTAAACAATCTAAGATATGCAGATGATATTGTTCTCTTCAGTGAATCTGCAAATGAACTGCAGCAATTAATAAACGATCTGTATAGAGAAAGTCTGAAAGTCGGACTTCGGATGAACAAGGAAAAGACTAGTCAATTTCAAAAATAGAGTTCCCAAATTTGAACAGAGACATGCACAAGGGCGAAGCGCTAGAGGTAGATGGACAAGTATATATACCTTGGGTAACTCGTACAAACACATCAAGCATCAAGAGGAAATTAAGCGGCGCATCAGACTAGGCTGGAACGCCTTCGGCAGACACAGTAACATACTAAGATGCTCCTTGCCATTATGTCTAAAAGGAAAAGTATTTAAGCAGTGCGTCCTCCCAGTTATATCCTACGGATCACAAACATGGACTACAACCAAATTACTGGAAAGGAAAGTAATAAGTGCACAGAGAGGGATGGAAAGTTTGATGCTGGGAATTAGCCTAAGAGATCGGATGAGGGCGACGTGGAACAGACAAAAGTGGAAGATATACTAAGGAGCATCAAAAAGAAGAAATGACAATGGGGGTCTTTTTCGGGAAGGAGACAGGGACAAGAAAGAAAACCAGACCAATGCAAGATGGCATGACGAAAAAAACAAAATTTGGGGGAAGAAAGGGAAACAAAAGACAGGACAAGGTTAAAAAAAGTTTGGGAAGCCAGACGCGGGGGTTTGATCAGGATGGGGATGATAGATGATGGGGAGATGATGAGAGGGATGATGAGATGATGAGGAGATGAGAGATGATGAGATGATAAAAAATATAATAATAAGATATATATAAATAATATATAACTATATAAAAAACCCTTAAACAATAATACAAAAAATACAATACAAAAATGAGTAAATAAACAAAATATATATAATATAAAAAAATAAAATAAAAAAAAATAATGATGTAATATACAAAAGGGAATAAAAAGGGAAGATAAAAGATTGGGTAGATAGACAGACAAATGAAAAATTTAATAGAAAGAAAAAAAAAATTATAGATATGGGTAAGACATACACCCCACCAACACACCACACACACACACACACACACACACACACACAACCGAACGACACCACACACAACAAAACCACACACACACACATAAAATAATATATATATAATATTTTTAAATTAAATATTGTGTGGGGTGTGTGGTGTGTGTGGGTGTGTGTTGGTGTGTGTGTTGCCATTTATAATATTATATATTATATATATTATTTTAAAAATATAAATATATATAATATATATGGGTTTTGGTGTTGTGTGGTGTGTTGTGGTGGTGTGTGTGTACAGCATTTTGTGTGCGACTGTGTGGTTGTGGTGTTGGTGTGGTGTGTGTGTGGTGTGTGTGTGTGTGTGGTGTTGTGGTGGTGTGTGTGTGGGGGTTTTGGTGTTGCGTGCGTCGTGGTACGTGCGGCGTGCGTGCGTGGTGCGTGGTGCGGTGTGCGTGCTGGTGCGTGGGCATGGTGTGGGGGCCCGCGTGATGGGGGTGCGTGTTTGGTTTTGAAAAATAATAAAAATTATAAATATAATATATATACTTTGGTTTAAAATTAAACATATTTTAACTTTATATATATATAACATATACACAATGTGTTGTGTGGTGTGTGTGTGGTGTGGTGTGTGTGTGTGTTTTGTAAAATTTAATATTAATTTTATGTTTACCATTACTTTTTTTCCCATATAAACCCCCTTTTTCACCTTTTATCCTGCCCCTTATAAAAAAAAGCAAAACACAGAAGGGAGAGGCCATAACTTTAATGCCGAATAAGGCGCTGTCGTGAACACAAAAAAAACAACAGGGTAAAAATTTTAATAATGTTTCGCCACCCCCCCGTTTTAAATCACGTAAGAATGAAAAAACCAGCCTTTTCTTTTAATGTCGAGAAGGGGTTTTCATAGTTTCACTGATTTGGAATTTTACTCAACACCGCCCTTGCAATGTTGCCAATCGTATTTGGTGTTCGCACACTGTGAAAATTTCACTTCTTTTTTTAACGTTTCAAGGGCGCCCCCTGGGGGCCCAAGGAGACTTTTGTTTAATGAGGCCAACAAAATTTTTATTTTTTACTCCTCCTTTGTTCATTTTTTTTCCTTTTTTTCCATTTTTTTTTCTTCTTTTTTTGTTCAATTGTTATTTTTTCATGTTTGGGGTTACTTTTTTTTTTTTTTAAAAATCTCTCTCTCTTCTTTCTCTCTCTCTCTCCCCCTTCTCCTCTCTCTCTCTCTCTCTCTCTTCTCTTTCTCCCTTTTCTATCTTTTATTTTCTTTTTCTCTCTCTTCTTCTCTCTTCTCTCTTCTCTCTCTCCTCTTTCTCTCTTCTCTTCTCTCTCTCTCTCTTCTCTCTCTTTTATTTCTTTTTCCCATTTTTATTTTGTTCAGTTTCTTACGTACCTTTTTCCCCTTTTCCTTTCCCTTAATTTTCCTTTTTTCCCTTCTTCTCTCATTTTCATTACGGTAATAGCGCTTTAATATCGAATCATTTCCCTAAGAAAACCCACATAAAAATACGACTAATTCGGATAATGATTAACAGCCCCCAAAAAACTCGTTTCTTGCAAATAAGAACATTGCAGAGGGGGTTTTTTTTCATATGAAGGGAAGGGTAATCAATGTAAAAACAATTTGGATTCAGTTGATATTGATGAATTTTATCAGTGTAAACAAACTTGCGTTTTTTTAACGGATCAAAAAAAAGACAAAGTTGTTTTTTCATTTGGGCTTTATTCACGTTTTTACTATATTTTTGTTCTTTTTTCCCCTCAAACTACTCAAAAACCCGCACCTTTATTTTGTCTAATTTAGGAGAATTAAAGAAAAACCCGGAGGAATATTCAGCGAACTTGAAATACAAAAATAACAAAAAAAAAACAACAACAGAAGAGATAAAAAGAACAGAGAAAATACAAAAAAAAAAAAAAATAGCAAAGGTCATGTGACGTCGCGCACGTTTATAAAAAACAGGGTGTTTTTTCCCTTGTTAGAAAAATTCAGGAATTCTTTCCCTTTGGCCCCATACATGAAAATAACAATATTTAAAAAAAAACGCTAAAAAAGAGATGGAAGGCATTACTTGCCTCATGAATCCTCTTTGGGTAGGGGGCAGGAGCATCCCCTCGGCCCCCGCGCGGCACTTCCTCCCGGGGCCCTCCCAGGGGGTCTAAGTCCCGTACAGACCCCCCCACTGCTGCGCCCCGTCGATACACAGCCCCCTCCACGTCCCCTCCTCCACCCTTTCTCGATTCATACGAAAAATTTGGGGAAATGCCAACACTTTCCCCTTTTCACTAGAAACACGCGACAAAACTTTTTTCGTTGTGCCACTACGGGCCCGGGCCTTTGTTTAAATTTTTTCCCCATTTTTTTGCACTTTTATCGTTTTGTTTCGGGTCGATTCGGTTACTTGGTTACTAAAAAACGTAAGTTAATAAAAAAAAAGCATTTGACGAAGAAAAAAAAAGAAAACAAAAAGAATTTGAGACTGTAAGAAAAAAAAGGTAAAAAAATGGGAGTTTTTTAAAAGATAGAAACCTCAGAGAGGTGAGGTTTCTTGGGGGTGGTGGGGTGGTGGGGGGGGGGGGTTACCACACCCACACTTCCACGGCTAGATTCTAACGTGTAAGGGTGATGTTGAAGATCCATTAAGAGTGATGACAGATTTTTCCGAAATGATTAAACCCAAGGAGGTCCAATAATAGAGCAGATTTTATGGGATAAAAAGTTGAACCATTTAATTATAAAAAACATATTTAGAACATGGTGTGTGTGTGTGTGGGTGTGTGTGGTGTGTGTGTTGTGTGTGGTGTGTGTGTGTGTGTGTGGTGGGTGTGTGTGTGTGGTGTGTTGTGGGGTTGTGCAGTTTTTTCATCGCAAAACCCGCGGATTACAGAAACATTTTTAAATCATAACAATGCGAACAAGAATATGATAACAGGAAAGGGCCTACCCAGCCCCTGAAATCAATTTTACTTTGTGATTTTTTGAAAATATGTAATAGTAAAACCCTAACAAATAAAAGTAACAAAATGAGAGAAATAATAGTAAAAAAAGAGTAGGGAAATAAAAATAAGAAACGATCGCAAAAAAGACAATTCCCCCTTTATTCCCCGAAGATGACAACTGCAAAGCATAAACGTGGGATGGCGATGCAGGAAAGAAGTTTTCGAGCCCCCTAGATGTCCATGAGCCGACTCGCCGCCACGCGAGGGTTCCTGCATTCTCCGTACGACCCTAGCTTTGCATCCCATTTGGCAGCCCAAGTTACACCATGGAGAGGGTGCGGGCTTTTTTTTCCACTCTTCCCCTTTTCCTTTTTCTTTCCTCTCCCCAAACCCCATGCCAACCCGGGTATAAAAACCCCCCATCCCCTACCCCCCCCCAGGAGAATCCCTGGTGGTGACCCGAGCCCGCCCCCGTGGGGGACCCTCGTCGTCAGCTGTAAGTTTTTTAGTCGCCCTTTTTTCTGCAGATGTTTCCCCCTTTTTTTTACCCAGACAACCCGGGGAAATTGGTTTTTTAAGGTTTTTTGGAGGCTGTGGGGGAAAAATGTGAGAGCAAATGAACGAGATCCCCTGATATGTTCCAACCCCAAACCCCCCAGCTTCATTGGTTCTTAAGCACTTTCATTTTTGAAAATTTTCTTTTTTTTCCCCTTTTTTTTTTTTTCTTTTTTCGACTTTAAATATACTTTTTCACTTTTACTGATAAACACAAGCACGCCATACATCTTCCTCCCCCCTTGACTTTT
>NW_023648674.1:2500-6721 GCF_015228065.2 Penaeus monodon | reverse complement strand
ATATATACTATATATAATAATTATATAATATATTATATTATATATATATATTATATATATATATATATATATATTGTATATATTATATATATAAAATTTTAAAATATATATATATTATATATATATACACACATATATATATACATCATACACACACACACACACACACAACAAAACACACACACACACCCCACACACACACACACACACACACACACCACACACACACAACACACACAACAGTAATAATTAATATATTTTATATAAAATATAATATATATATATATATATATATATATATATATATATATATATATATATATGAAAATTTCCAAGAAAGGAAGCAAGAAAGCTTACTAATCTCCTCAAAACTGCAGTGATTTTGAGCAACCCGAGCGCCAGTCCCGCAGCCGCAGTGCGCACGCGCGCCCCGACACAACAATCGGCTGGTCCCCCCCTCACCCCCACCCCGGGCCTTCCTGCCCTTTGTCGGCAGAAACCCATTAACTTCGCATGCTCTTAGCCGACACGTCTTTCAAATGTTCATCAACTTGCTTGAAGTTGCTTGAAGTTGCACAGTAATTTCGTCTTGCAAGGTGCTTGGGAACATCGGTCAAAATAAACGATCGCACATGCGGAGGCCTTTCTTGCTCGCCGGAGAGGAGACGCTTTGCAATAGAGGAGGCCCGCCGGAGGCTGGACAGTAGTTTAGTGACAGTGATTTCGATGATAATGATTATAATATGATTGTCACTATCTTGAATTTTATCATTGTTATTTTTGGAATCAAAATGTTAGAAAGTCAGAATAAGAAATCGCTGTTTCAATTTTCCACCGTTGTATAATCGATTGCGATTCTGTGCGACATAATCAAATCACTCGATTATGCAACGGCTTGAATTTTCTCTCAAGATACATTAGCATCGAGTCCATTAAGATCTCGTGTCCTCGGGGCACACGTCCCCCCGCCTCTTGTAAATACATCAAACTCTTTCGGGCCCTCTCTCTTTTTTCTTTTTTCTTTTTCTCTCCCTCACTTCTTCCTCTCCCCCGTCTCTGCTTCTCTCTCTCTCTCTCTCTTTCTCTCATTCAAATCTCCCCCCCCTCCTCTCTCTTCTTTTCTATCCCCCCCTCTCTCTCTCGCTTTCTCCCCCTTCTCTCTCTCTCTCTCCCCCTCTCTCTCTCTCTCTCTCTCTCTCTCTCTCTCTCTCTCTCCTCTCTCTCTCTCTCTCCCTCTCTCTCTCTCCCCTCTCTCTTCTCTCATTCTATCTCCCCCCCGCTCTTTTTTTCTCTCTCTCTCCCCTCTTTTCCTCTATTATCTATCTATCTATCTATCTATCTATCTCTCTCTTTTCTCTCTCTCTCATGTTACCCACCCCTACCAATCGCAACTCACCCATTCATGCCAAATGGCTGAGCTATTACTTTAACCCTGGGCCCCTGAATTTCCTGTCCCTTCTCCGTCGTGCCTTTTATTTCTCCCGTGCCCCCACCCCCCTTTCAGAGGATTAGATTCTGCGTCGATGTCCGAGCATGATATCATCGCAAAAGTTGGAACGAGAGTGGAAAAGCCAGGTCTTAGGGGAAGGAAGGGAGGAAGGGAGGGAGGGGAGGAAGAAATGGAGGAGAGAGAGAGGGAGGTAGAGGAGGTTTTTTTTTTGGGATGTAAAATCACTTCAGGCCATCAGTGGAGGCGCTTGCCCGGCAATCCCAAAAGCAGACATATATTGATAGTAATAAACAATAGTAATTGTACAAGCATTGGTGATAATAGTAATGATAATGATAATTATAATACGATAATAATGATAATTATAATACGATTATAATGATAATTATAATAAGATAATAATGATAAGAATAAAAATGACAGTAATACTTATGATAATATTATTTAATGGTAATAATAATAATAATGATAATAATAATAATAAATAATAATAATAATAATAATAATAATAATAATAATAATAATAATAAGAGAAAAATATGAAAAAAGAGAAAGAAAAATTGAAAAATATCAGGACATCAAACGGGAAATCCAAAGGCTTTGGAGTCTTCGAAAAGTTTCTGTTGGTACCTGTTATTTGTAGGAGCCCTTGGAAGTGTAACACAAAATATTAAGAAATTTATGGAACAAATCGAAATAGAGCTAAAGATCCACTTTCACAAAAAAACACTATTAGGAACAACCAGGATACTGAGGAGAGTATTAGAGTACTGAGTAGGAACAGAACGAGGAACCTTTGATTATTTGGGAAAAATCAAACTTCCCCGCTTTACACGTCGGTTTACAATCTACCAGTGATTGAAAGCAACATTTTTCATAATAATAATAATAATAATAATAATAATAATAATAATAATAATAATAATAATAATAATAATGATGATAATAACAACAATAATAACGATTATGATTAAAATAATAAGAGCAAAAATGACAATGGCAACAACAATGATAACAATTATAAATAATAAAAAAAATGATGATAATAATAGTTATAATACTAGTGATACTAATGATACTGATCATAATGATTGAAAATAATAATGATTATAATGGTAATGAAATAATGAAAATTCTAATGACAATAATGATAACAATAATAGCAGAATAATAATAGTAATATAAATAATAATGATAATAGTAAAGACGTTCCCAAATATTCATAGCAAAATAGTAATGATAATGGAATACCAACAATAATAATAAAAAATGATAATGATAATAATGAAAAACACTAACAATAATATAGTAATATAGGAATAATAATGATAACAGCAATGATTAACATAAACAACAATAATATCAATAGTGATGGCGACAACAAGTAGTAAACAAAACCCAAAGACAATAAAACCGGCAAGCTCTATCCAACAGCGTTCCTTCCACGCACAAAAAACTTTGCCATCATCGGCCGGGGCCTCGAGGGAAAGGGGAACCTTTAAACAGGGTGTCATTTACATTATCATTATTGCCATTATCATTATTATGATGATGATGATGATGATTATTATTATATTATTATTTTTGTTGTTGTTGTTGTTGTTGACGTTGTTATTATCTTTATTATCATTACGGTTATTGTTTTTTTTTTTTATTATATCATTATTATTATTATCATTATTATTATTATTATTGTTATTGTTTTTGTTATATTATCATAATCATCATCATATCATCATCATCATCATCTTCATTCATCACCCATCATATCATCATCATCATCATCATAGTCATTATTTTTAATTATCATCATCATTATTGTTATTATCATTATCATCAGTACCTTATCAATATTATTGGGGGGGGGGGGGGGAGCTGCATTCTGGAGGTGTCTCCCAACGCTGGTGGTCTTGCTAACTTTATTGTTTTTGTTATTTCATAATTTTTTCTTATATTTTTAATGTTATTGTTGTCATTATTATTGTTGATATTATTATAATTATTATTATTATTATTATTAACATTCTTACTATTATTATCATTATCATATTACTGTTAATAATATTATCATTATCATTATTATCCCCATTACCATTGATAATGATAATGATGATTATAATTATGGTGGGGGGAAAATCTTGATTGATAACGATAATAACGATAATGTTTTAATAGAAGTACACGCTGCAATAGTACTAACTTTATTAACAATAACAGTAACACCACTTTTACAGTGATAAAAGTAACAGTGCGTGTAGTGATAACAATGTTTTTGTTCTTCGACCGCAATACTAACTGCATTTATTGTGGGTCCAAAGAGGACAAAAGCCGAAACAATGTATATTGTTTGTTACATATATAAGGAGTTTGTACACTGATACTCATAATTAAAAGTAAAAAGTTTACGATTTTGGGCCGACCGCAGTTGTAGTTGTTTCGAACATGAGAACAATGGTTAGACAGCCACCATAATTTTACGCATTTTCGATTTTTGTTCATGCTGTATTCTTTTATTTCTTCGACTTTTAAACACACTGTTTCAGTTAGTCTTACACTTATTTTTTCCCTTGGGCTGGGCTTAAATCGTGGAATTGCTGAAACAGGCCTTTTAATCACTTTCTAGTGTTTTATTTATAATTAGGAAAGGTTTAGGATACTAAATATTCTCATTGGTTCTTTTTTTCAGGCAGAAGCGAATAATTCAAAAAAGTTGTATATAAAGGCCGATTATATGCAAAAGTTACGAGGCAGTGCGTAAGATTTCTACAACA
>NW_023648672.1:0-5000 GCF_015228065.2 Penaeus monodon | reverse complement strand
TGAATGGAAAAAACGTCATTTTGGAGTCTACTCTCAAAAGGCTATATTTCGCTAGATTTTGCCGCTTTTTCGACTTTTGGGATTTTTTTCCTTTTTCCTTTTTTTAATTATATATGGACACAATTCTTGTTATTATCACCATTATTATCATGATTATCATCATTATTATCGTTATCATCATCATTATCATCATCATTATCATCATTATTGCAATTATTATCATTATTATTGTAATTATTGCAGTTATAATATATATTTTTACATCTATACTAATAACAACTACAATAATAATAGTAATAACAATAATAATAACAATAATAACGTTTTTATAATAATTATTTATATCATTATTTAATTAATATCGTTATTACTGTAATTAATACTGTTATAATAATTATTTTTACAATTATACTACCAGTAAAAATAATAATAATAATAATAATAATAATAATAATAATAATAATAATAATAATAATAATAGTAACAATAATAATAATAATGATAATAATGATAATAATTATGATAATAGTAATAATATTAATAATCATCAAATGTTATGCAAATTCTCTTTATTCTCACTTTTATCATCATTATTGTCATGATTAATAGAATTCTGGTAATTATTATCATTATTACCCTAATAATTGCCAGATTCATCAAATGAATGGAAAAAAACTTCATTTTGGAGTCTACTCTCAAAAGGCTATATTTCGCCAGATTTTGCCGCTTTTTCGACTTTTTTTTTTCTTTTACCTTTTTTATTATATATGGACACAATTCCTGTTATTATCATCATTATTATCATGATTATCATCATTATTATCGTTATCATCATCATTATCATCATCATTATCATCATTATTGCAATTATTATCATCATTATTTGCAATTATTATCATCATTATTTGCAATTATTATCATTATTATTGCAATTATTGCAGTTATAATATATATTTTTACATCTATACTAATAATAATAGTAATAACAATAATAATAACAATAATAACGTTTTTATAATAATTATTTATATCATTATTTTAATTAATATCGTTATTACTGTAATTATCACTGTTATAATAATTATTTTTACAATTATACTATCAGTAAAAATAATGATAATGATAATAATAGAAATAATAATATTAATAACAATATTATAACAATTATTATTATTATAATTACACTTATTATTATTATTATTGTTATTATTACAGTTATAATATATTTTCTGGCAATGATACTAATAATTAAAGTAATAATAATAATAATAATAATAATAATAATAATAATAATAATAATAATTATAATAATGATAATAATAATGATAATAGTAATAATATCAAATGTTATCGAAATTCTCTTTATTCTCACTTTTATCATCATTTTTGTCATGATTAATAGAATTCTGGTAATTATTATCATTATTACCCTAATAATTGCCAGAATCATCAAATGAATGGAAAAAACGTCATTTTGGAGTCTACTCTCAAAAGGCTATATTTCACTAGATTTTGCCGCTTTTTCGACTTTTGGGATTTTTTTTCTTTTACCTTTTATTATATTGGTTTCGACTTTTGTTATTATCATCATTATTATCATGATTATCATCATTATTATCGTTATCATCATCATTATCATCTTTATCATCATTATCATCATCATTATCATCATTATTGCAATTATTATATCTTATATATATTTTTACATATATACTAATAACAACTACAATAATAATAGTAATAACAATAACAATAACAATAATAACGTTTTTATAATAATTATTTATATCTTTATTTTAATTAATATCGTTATTACTGTAATTATTACTGTTATAATAATTATTTTTACAATTATACTACCAGTAAAAATAATAATAATGATAATAATAACAATAATAATATTAATAACAATATTATAACAATTAGTATTATTATAATTATACTTATTATTATTATTATTTTATATATTTTTTAATATACTAATAATTAAAGTAATAATAATAATAATAATAATAATAATAATAATGATAATAATAATGATAAAAGTAATAATATTAATAATCATCAAATGTTATCCAAATTCTCTTTATTCTCACTTTTATCATCATTATTGTCATGATTAATAGAATTCTGGTAATTGTTATCATTATTACCCTAATAATTGCCAGAATCATCAAATGAATGGAAAAAACGTCATTTTGGAGTCTACTCTCAAAAGGCTATATTTCGCTAGATTTTGCCGGTTTTTCGACTTTTGGGATTTTTTTCTTTTACCTTTTTTATTATATATGGATATAATTCTTGTTATTATCATCATTATTATCATGATTATCATCATTATTATCGTTATCATCATCATTATCATCATTATCATCATTATCATCATCATTATCATCATTATTGCAATTATTATCATTATCATTGCAATTATTGCAGTTATAATATATATTTTTACATCTATACTAATAACAACTACAATAATAATAGTAATAACAATAATAATAACAATAATATCGTTTTTATAATAATTATTTATATCATTATTTTAATTAATATCGTTATTACTGTAATTATTACTGTTATAATAATTATTTTTACAATTATACTACCAGTAAAAATAATAATAATGATAATAATAACAATAATAATATTAATAACAATATTATAACAATTAGTATTATTATAATTATACTTAATGTCCAGTTAGATAATTGGCTATCTACCTACCTTCCTCCCTACACTTCTATCTACTTACCTGCGTATCTACCCATCTAGTTACCGATCTACCGGCCCATCTATATATCTGTGTATCTACCTGCCTATGTATCTTGGTTAGGTTAAGT
The DNA here is from genome assembly GCF_015228065.2 of Penaeus monodon. NCBI lineage: Eukaryota > Metazoa > Arthropoda > Malacostraca > Decapoda > Penaeidae > Penaeus > Penaeus monodon. The sequence continues at coordinate 2,157 of NW_023648672.1, read as the reverse complement.
TTCGTTAGGTTTCATTGCGTTTTGTTATATTACGTTAGGATAGATTTGGTTAGGTTAGGTTTCGTTAGGTTTAGTTAGTTTAGGTTAGGTTAGGTTAGGTTAGTTTTATTTAAGTTAGGTAGGTTGGTTTTGGTTAGGTTAGATGACGTTTAATTGGGATAGATTATGTTATTTTATGTTAGCATAGGCTTAATTGGTTTAGCATACGTTAGGATAGTTACGGATATATTAAGTTTAGTTCGGCTAGATTTGGTTAGGCTAGGTTAGGTTTAGTTATCTTCGGTTGTATTAGATTAGTTTAGCTATTTTGTCCTGTTATGTTATGTTAGATTAGGTTTTAATACGTTAGGTTTATTTATGTTATGTTCTGTTATATTAAGTTTAGGGATAGTTAGGTTAGGTTTCGTTAAGTTAAAATATTTAGATTAGAGAAGGTTTAGCTACGTTATGTTGTGTTATGTTAGATTAGGTTTCGTTAGGTTCGGTTAGATTGATCTAATTAGGTTAGTATGGATTAGGTTAGGTTTAGTTATATTATGGTATAGTAGGGTTTGGTTTGGTTAGGTTAGTTTAAGTTAAGGTGGGTTAGCTTTAGTTTCCTTAGATAAGCTTAAGTTAAATTCGATTTGGTTTAGTTAGGTTAGGACAGAGTGTTACGTTAGAATATTTTACATTTACTTCAGATAGCTTAGGTTAGTTTTGGGCTAGTTTTGGTCAGATTTAGTTCGCTTCGGTGAGATTAGGTTTAGTTAGGCAAGGTTATGTGAGATTACTCATCAGGTTAGGTTTAGTCATAGCTTAAATATGTTAGGTTTGGTAGGTTAGGTTAGATTAGTTTAGGTTTAGTTATGTTTTTAGATTGGGTTAGATTTGGTTTAGTTAGGTTTAGGTTAGGTTAGATTAAGGTAGGTTGGGTTTAGTTAGTTTTGGTAAGGTTTGATTAGTTAACTTTGGTTTAGTTAGAGTAGGTTAGATGAGTTATGGTTAGATTAGTTTACAGTTGTAAAATTAGGTTAGGTTAAGTTTGGTTAGCTCACGTTTAGCTAGCTAGGGTTAGGTTTAGTTAGTTTTCGTTAAGTTAGTTTAGCTTATGTTTGTTTAGGTTAGTTCAGGTTCAGTTAGGTTAGGTCTGGTTTAGTTAGGGTAGGGTAGGGTACGTTAGCTTTGGTTAAGTTACATTATTTAACCCAACCTAAGTAAATGTAATCCATCATTATTTAACCTAACCTAACTAAACCTAATGATAATCAACATAACCTAAATAAACCTAATCTTAATTAACCCAACCACCCCGGATTTATGTTCAGTCCCTTTTAGGTTTTTGTGAATTTTGTTACATACAGATGGCTCCACATGTGCTCAGCCTCCAAGGAGTCTATCAGTAGGCCCTACTGACTGATCTTGATTTCCCCATTCCTTGAATTGGCGGGAAAATGCGTTTTTTTTAATACAATTGATATCAATACTGTTCCGAGGTCACTCGACTCGTGTATGAACCTTTGATGAGGACGCACCTTTCATAAAACGCAGAACCAATAAATAAAAAGTCTTGTGCCACAAGAGTTACCCTGGAGCCCGGGGCCTCTCGTCTCGCTAGGCATTATTGCTTCTGAGTTTCGTAAAGTAAATAAATTTAAAGTAAAATCCTGTAGATTACAGAACATTATTGTGCTTTGCCAGCACCTTCAGTGCTCTAGATTTGCAGGTGACACGAGGCTACAGTAGCCGTAGTCAGCACCCCACCTCAGACCCGCAGCTCTCTTCTACACCAGGGTAGCCCTTACGGGCATTGACCCCTGGGTAGGGAGGCCCAGTAGTCTGGGGCGTCCTTTGGGGCACTTTTCCTTCATTCTAAAATTTTTCCTCTTTCATGTGACTTCCCTGAGCCTACCGGAGTACCCTTGTGGGCTCCCGTATTCGCCTGGGGGGTGGGCACCGACTTTACCGTCCTTCGCATTAGGCAAGTTCGGCGGTAAGGAGGGGTCTTCCACATAACTCGATCCTCTCTGTGGTACTGGAGAACGCAACCAGGCTTCCATTGGGGGGTAGAGGACGGAAACTGCCACACTCTTCTCTTAGCTATTGCTGTTAGGTTGATTAACAATAGTTAAGGGGCAACTGTTGTCCCTTCAGGACATACGGCACGGGCCCAGGGTC
>NW_023648671.1:22500-33618 GCF_015228065.2 Penaeus monodon | reverse complement strand
AAAAAAAAAAAAAAAAAAAATTATATTATAATATATATATATATTATATAAATATATATATATATATTAAAAATAATATATATTATTATATATAATAAATAAATTACTTTAACACATGAAACAAAAAACCCAACCACCCCAACACACACACACACACACACCACACCACACAACCACACACAACCACACACACACACACAACACACCAACCACCCCACACACCACAAATATGAAAATATCTAAGATTTGAAAAATTTTAAAAAAATTTTTTTATTTTAATATAATTTATCCTTCTAACAACTTGGGGCATATACACTAGTTAAGGGAAAGGTCTATAATTTGGGGTTTGTTTTCCCTTTCTTTTATACGGGTAAATTGGCAATTTTCCAATTTTGGGTATTTTCCCCTTGTCTCACTGTTTTTGAAATTTTACAATACGCGTACAAATTTTTTCGGCACTTTCCCCTAAAAACCCATTAGTTTATCTCATCTGGCCCCCTTGTTTTAGTTTTGTTAATTTTCAGTGGGTCTTTTTTTTTCATCTCTTCGAGGGTCTTCGATATTGTTTTACGTTCCGGTTACTTGCGTTTCAAAGTATGGGCCCTAAACAAAGACTGACGGGGAAATTTTCCCCAATTAAGGATTTCAACTTTTCCCCTTTTCCTTTATTTAAAACGATTTTATTTCTTTTGTGGCGCTAATTCGATCTCTATTTTTAGCTTGCTATTCATGTAGCTAAAGAAGAGCTTTTGGTCGGTTTGTCAAGTCAAATTTTCGCCCCCCTCATGGTTTTGGGTATATCATTTTTTCCCTAATTTAACCTTCATCTTTGACGAACTCTTTAAAGTTTTCCCAAAGGACTTTTTGTTTTCCTCTTTTTCTGATTTATCATTAAAACCGCTTTTGGGCCCCTTTTTTGCCAGTTTGAATCTTGATACATTTTTTACTTCGTTTTTATAGACTTTTGTTGAAAAAAAATGTAGAAATTGCATATAAGGTTCCTTCGTTAGGGGGGTTTTCCGAGTTTATGTCATCATAGAAACTTTAAAGGGTTCTATGAACCCCCTTTAATTGTACTTTCGTTTTCTTCCCTTCCCTTTATGAGATTTTTTTCTGTAGCAGACAGATTTCAAAACCATTTACACAAATCACCTTTTTCTGATAAAAAGTGATGATGTCACTTTGGTTTGTAAATATTAGGTAAGCATGGCCCTCTTATCCTGGTTGATCTGTTTTATTTTGGAAGAGACAAAATTTTATTTATGACTTCTAATAATTTTTCATTCCCCGAATCTGGGGGAGCTCTGAGATCAAAAAATTTCCGGCCAGTTTTTTTATTAAAAAACCCCCTTTACAAGACTTTCATTTGCTTATTTTTGAAATTGTAACACTTTTTCCAGGCTTTCAACTTTTTCTTGAATACGTTTTGGGCAATCTTTTTACCACACGATGTATAAGGTGGCATGCCCCACTGTGGTTTTAAAATTTTTGTTGTTTCTACCTTAATTGCCCTTTTGTTCTACATGGGGGCTTTCTGAAACTGTTATTCCTTTTTAATAATACCCTTCCATTTTCCCTTTGCCTTTTTTTTTCTCCAAATATTGTGTCTCTGAGTCCTAATGTTAATCCCTTTCGGAGGGTTCCAGTTTTGGGTTTCCATGTGTGTGTGTGTGTGAAAATTTTTTATAAACACAAGAAAAATTCCCGGGAAAACGCAAAAAAGCAAAAATGATCGATCTTTGTTTTGGAAAAAAAAAGGAAAGAGTTACCAAGTCGGTGCACTTGGCTTTAGCGCAAACAGGAATAGAATCAAAATCTTGGGTTGGGCAGTACGTAATTGAGTTTTGGGGTTTCGAAAATGAAGGTGAATGGATTTTTTGGGGTTTCAGTAAGTGGTGGGTTTTCAAAAAAAAAAATTATATAAAAATTTAAAAATATATGTATATATATATAAATATATTAAATATAAAAATTAATATAATTATAAATAATAAATATATATATATATATATATTAAAATATAACGTATGACAATATATAAAATAAAAAATATTAAAAAAATAAAAGTTTAATTATTTTAAATATAAAATATAAATTTATTTTTCAAACCCCCCCCCTTTTTTGTATTTTTTCCCCTTTTTTTTTTGGGTTTTTTGGGGAAAAAAAACCCCAAATTTAAAATTTAATTTTTTTTTTTAAAAAAAAAATTTTTTTTTTAAAAAAAAATTTTTCCCCCCCGGGGGTTTTTTTAAAAAAAACAAAATTTTTTTTTTTAAATTTTTTTTTTAAAGGGCCCCCCCTTTTTTCCCCTTTTGGGGTTTTTCCCCCCTTTAATTTTTTTTTCCCAATTTTTTTTTGGGTTTTTTTTTTGGGTTTTTTCCAATTTTTTTCCCCCTTTTTAAAAAAATTTTTTTTTTTTTTTTTTTTTTTTTTTTTGGGGGTTTTTAATTTTTTTTTAAAAAAATAAAATTTTTTTTTTTTTTTTTTTTTTAAAAAAAAAATTGGGGGAAAAAAAGGGGGGTTTTTGGTTTTTTGGGGGGGGGAAAAAAAAAAATTTTTTAAAAAAAAAAAGGGGGGGGGCCCCGAAAAAAAAATTTTTTTTTAAAAAGGGGGGGGGGCCCCTTTTCCCCGGGAAAAAAGGGGAAAAAAAAAATTTTTTTTTGGGGGGGTTTTTTTTTTTTAAAAAAAAATTTAATGGATTTTTTTTAAAAGGGGGTTTTTTTAAAAAAAAAAAAAAATTTTTAAATTAAATTTTTTAAAAAAAAATTTTTAATATTAAAAAAAAATTTTTTAAATTTTATATTTTATAAAAAAAAATTTTTTTTTTAAAAAAAATTATAAAAAAAAATTTTAAAAAAATTTTTAAAAAAAAAAATTTTTTTTTTTTTTAAAAAAAAAAAAAAAAGGAAAAAATTTAAAAAATTTTTTTAAATTTACAAAAAAAATTTTAAAAAAAAAAAAATAAAAAAATTTTAAAAAAATTTTTATATAAAATTTTTTTTTTTAAAAAAAAAAAAAAAAAAAACCCCCCCCCCCCCCACACACACCAAAAAACCCCAAAAACCCACACCCCCCCAAAACCCCCCCAAAAAAAAAAAAAATTTTTTAAAATATATTTTTAAAAATAAAATTTTAAAAAATTTTTTTTTTAAAATATAAAAATTTTAAATTTATATAAAAATTTTTTCCCCCAAAAAAAAAAAAAATTTTCCCCCGGGCCCGGAGAGGAAAAAAAAAAAAAAAAAAAGGGGGGGGGAAATTTTTTCCCCCCCCCCCCCCCCCCACCCAAAACCCCCCCACCCCCCCCCCAAACACCCCCCCCCCCCCCCACCCCCCCCCCAAAAAAAAAAACCCCCCCCCACAAAAAACAAAGGGGCCCGGGGGGAAAGGGGGGGAAAGGGGTTTTTTTTTTTAAAAAAATTTCCCCCGGGGGGGGGAAAGGGGGGCCCCCCCAAAAATTTTTTTTTAAAAAAAAAAAAAAAAAAAAAAGGGGGGGAAAAAAAAAGGGGGGGGGGGGGAAAAAAAGGGGGGAAAATTTAAAAAAAAAAAAAAAATTTTTTTTGGGGTTTTTTTTTTTCCCCGGGCCTTTTTTTGGCAGAAGCAAAATTTTATTTGGGGCTTTTCCCCTGCAGCTTTTTAAATACATTAAAAATTTGAGTTTTAGTGTTTATATTTGGGGTTTTAGTATTTTAATTGTTTTTTTTTTTATTTTTATTCTAAAAACGTGAAAAAAAGGAAAAAAAAATAACCCCATATTTAGGGTTTAAGTTTTAAAGATTTTTTTGTATTTTTTTTTTATTACTAAGGGGAAAAAGGAAACGAAGGGGGTTTTTTTTCATTTTCAAATTTTTTTTTTTTTATTTCTTTTCCCATTTTTTTTTTTTTTTCAAAGTAACCCAAAGGGAAACGTGAACTAAAATAAACAAGAAACCCCAGACATGAATTAAATTTGGGTTTGGGGAAAAGGGGAAAAAAGGCCAAAGGGAAAAGGGGAATGAGAGTGGGTGAAGGGGTGATCAAAAAGGGGTTAAGGGGCCAAAGGTTGGGGGATCATAAGAAGTTAAACAAAGGCCCCGGGGCATTTCCCTTTCCCCTTTTTGGGTTTTTTGGGAAAATTTTGAAAAACTTTTTTTTGACTGTTGCAAGGGGAAAAAGGGAACTTTGACGTGAGCTAAATTTTTTATATACATAAGGGGAAAGGGGGAATGACATAAAATTTGACAATAAAAAGGAAACAAAAAAAAAGGGGCAAAAAATATTTTTAAATAGGATTTTAAGGGAACCCTAATGGGGAAAAAAAAAAGAAAGGGGAATTAAAAGGATTTTTTGAAAAGGGGCCCATAAAAAACAAAAAAAAAATTGTTTTAAAAAACAAAAAATTTTTTTTTTTTTTTTTTTTTTTTTTTTTTTTTTTTTTTTTGGGTTTTTTTTTTTTTTTTTTTTTTTTTTTTTTTTTTTTTTAAAAGGGGGGGGGGTTTTTTTCCTTTTCTGGGCCGGCCAAATTTTAAAAAGGGGTTTTTTTTTTTTGGGGGGGGGGTTTTTTATCCGCCCGGGGTCCAAAAAGGGGGGAAACAAGGGGAGGGCCCCCGGGGGTTTTCCCGGGATAAAAAATTGCTACAGGGGAAGGAGGGTGGTGGGGGCCGAGGTGTGAAGGTAAACCCTCCGATCCTTTTCAAAATTTTTTTTACAAAAATACATTACCATATATTATAAAAATATAATATATATATAATAAAAATATATTAATTTTATATTTTTTATAAATTAAAAATATATATGTGTGTGGGTTTGGGTGTGTTGTGGTGTTGTGTGTGTGTGGGTGGTGTGTGTGCTGTGGGGTGTGTGTGTGTGTTTTGGGGGGGTGTGTGTTTGTGGTGGTGGTTTTGGTGAGTGGGGAAAAAATGAGTGGGGGGGGAATGAGGGGTGTGTGTGGGTTTTTTGGGGTGTGGTGTGTGTGGTGGTGGGGTGGTGTTTTGTTTTTTGGTGCATATAAAACATATGAATGTGTATGGTAAATTTTTCTTGTGGGGGGTGTGTTTTTTATATATAATATATATATAAAATATAAAATATTAATTTAATTTTAAAATATATATATATATATTATAATATATTTTGGTTTTTCATTGTAAAAGTATATGAATAGGTTTTGTGCACCCCTATATGTATAAAATTTTTAAAATTTTCTATCTATATGGATGGGGTAATTTATACAGATATTTAAAAAAAATTTTTTTTCGCATTTAAAACACACACACACACACACACACAACACACAAAAACACACACCGAGACACACACACACACACACACCCCAACACACACACACACACACCCCACCACCACCCCCAAAACACACATCCCACCCAACACAAAACACCATATAAATCATATATATAACAAATATTTATATATATAATATATTTTTGTATAATTATAATATATTTCATATGCAAACACACACACACACACACACACCCCACACACAACACACACACACACACACGCACACACAAAAACCCCCACACCCCCCAAAACCCCCACAATATATATATATAATATATATAATTAATATATATATAATATATATTATATTAAAAAATAATTATATATGTATTAGATGTAATATATATATTTATATATATAAAATTATATATAAATATTTTAAATATTATGCAAAAAAACACAAACACACCCACACACACCCACACACAAACCCACCACACACCCCCAAAAACACACACAAAACACCCACACACACAAACACACACACACACCAAAAACCACACACAAACCAAAAACCAACCACCAAAACCCCAAATATTTTAATTTTATAAAATTTTATATATATTTTATTAATATAAAATATATAAATATATATAATTTATACATATATTTTATATAATATAAAATAATATCTATATATATATATATATTTTATAATAAAATTTGTGTGTGTGTGTGGGGGGGTTTTCAAACACACACACACACACACACCCACACAAAACACACACACACAAAACCACACACACCACACACACACACACACCACACACACACACCACACACAAAAACAAAATATATATATTATACCAAAAATAAAATATTTTTTATAATCTTTTTTCTTCTTTCCACAGGCTTTTGCCCAGTTAAAAATGGGGGCGCCGGGGGGGGGGCGGAAAAAATCGCCCTTACAGACTGCAATGCAAGCCCGTCAAAGTTTATCGAAAACCAAATCCCCAACCCAGAAAAGGGGGAATCCTGATGAAGCTGCGGCGACGCGGTCGCGGGGCCCCCGGGCCTCTCCCGGGTCCGGAGGGTCGCTGCGTGGGGGCACCTTGGGTTGCGTCCCCACGGCCGGGGGGGGCCCCGGCGGCGTTGCCTCGCCCCGGAGAGTTGTCCTGCTTCTCTAAAAAGGGGCCCCTTTTTGCCACTTTTTCCCCGAGGGGCTTGCGCGCGAGGGGCCTTTGGGGGCGCCCCCCTTGGGGTCGAATGCGGGGCCCAACTTTTCTCGCGAGGCCGCAGCTCACTCTCGGGAGCTTTCCTTTCAAGGCCTACGCTCATTCGGGTGGACCCCGGCAGCGATATGTCGAATTTTACCCGTGTCCCCCAAAGCGCAGGACGGGCCAGCAGCCCCAGAGCCCCATGGTCAAGCCGAGATTTCTTCCTCGAGTTTCTCTTTAGCCGTATCCGCTCTTGATACAGTACCTTTGCCCATTTTTTCGCCGGATCACGGCGGTCTCCGACGCGTCGCCTGGGGGGTACCCCCCTAGCTCTGTCTGATTCCGATTCCCCGCATCATGTATTGGGCTTGGCGGGGTTTTACGGCCGGATGCCCTTCCTGCCGCCAACCCTCTTTTAGTCGCCTCTTACGAACGCGAGGGTCGTTGGCCCTTATTCCCCCGGGGGGCCCAACACGGATCATATATATATAAATTATATATTAAAATTATATATTTTATATATATATATATATTAATATATTTATATATATATATACATATAATAATTAATATATATATATTATAAAATATAAAATATATATTAATATAAATATATATATGTGTGGTGTGGGTGTATGAAAAACACACACACACACAAAACCACACACACACAAACACACCCAACCAACACCCCAACACCCCCACACACACACACACACACCACAACACGCGCGCGCGCGCGCGCGCGCGCGCGTTATATAAAAGACATAAAACGGGCCAGATACATAGCTAACAACCCTATCATATTTTTTTTGGGAAAAAAAAAGTGACTCACGGTTCCCCCGCCCCTTGGGGCCTGGATGCGCCCCGGGGAAGAGTATCCCCACGAAAAGACTAGGATTCCTATCTCCGACCCGCTAAACCTTTGTGTGACGGGGAAAATTTTGGGGGGGCGAGGGTCTTTTAAGCGCTCTAGGAAAAAGGCTTTTTTAAACATATCATCATACAAATAATGCATGATATATATATATAGATATATATTAATTATATATATAAAATTAATATAAATTTTATATAATATAAATATATATTATATATATATATATATAATGTATGAAAATGATATAAATGTTTTGTATGTACTTAAAGTATATTTTAAATTTAAACCAAGGTTTTTTAATATATCATTATATATATATATATATTATTTAATATTTATAATATAAATTTTATAATAATAACATATATATATAATAATATATAATATAATATAAATATATATATATATATTTAAATTATATATATGTATAGTATATGTATATATATGTATATGTATATATATGTATATACTGTTGCAATATGTATTCATATTATTTCACTCATCTAGCCTCTTTTTATACCACACACAAATATTTTATATTTTTAAATAAAATATATATATATATATAATATAATATATATATATTAAAATAAAATATGTGTGTGTGTTGTGTGGTGGTGTGTGCGTGTGTGTGTGGTGTGGTGTGTGGTTTTGGTGTGTGGTGTGTGTGTGTGTGGTGTGTGTGGGTGTGTGTGTGTGTGTGTTTGTGTGTTTGTGTGTGGGGTGTGGGGGTGTGAGTGTGTGGTGGTTATCTGTTTTATCTCTCTCTCCCCCTCTCTCTCCCTCTCCTCTCTCTCTCTTTCCTACTCATTTTTTTTTTCTCTTTCTCTTTCCCTTCTCTTTTTTTCTTCTTCTCCCTCTCTCCTCTCTTACAATTATATATCATATAAAAAAATTATTATTAAATAAAAATTTAAAATTATTAAATATATATTTTAAATTTTTTTATATATTTTTAATATATTAAAAGGAAAGAGGAGAAAAAAAAAAAAAATAATAAATTTATATATTATATATATATATTTTAAATATATAATATTAATATAATATATATTATTTAAAATATTTTTAATATATAAAAATTTTAAAAATTAATATAATATTATATTATAATTATATAATATAATTATATAAAAACTGGTAGTGTCAGATTAGATATAAGTATTTTTAATATATATATATATATATATAATATATATATATATATATTATTATATATATATATATATATATATATATATATATATATATAATAATGTATGTTAAATGTTATGAAATGTATTGATGTACGATATGTAATAGTAATTATACACACATACGTGTTTTATATAAAAATATATATATATATATAATAATAAATATAATTATATATATTAAAATATATAAAATAATATATATATATATATATATAATATATAATATTAAAATTATATATATATAATATATTATATTTTATTTGTATTGATAGTATATTTTTGTATATAAGTATATTTTTTTTATAGTATATTTTGATATATGTATCATATATTATTAATATATATTCAAAATCTATTAGCTCTCGTTTTATACCACACAAAAATAATATATATAAAATATAATATATATAATATATTTTTATATATATATATATATATATAAATTAGTTGTGTGTGGGTGTGTGTGCGGGGTGTTGTGTTTGTGTTTGTGTGTGGGTGGTGTGTTGTTTTTTGGGGTGTGTGGTGTGTTGTGTTTGTGGGGGTGTGTGTTGTGGTGGTGTGATGTGGTGGGGTTTTGTATCTGTATTAGTTCATCTTCTCTTCTTTTTCCTTCCCCTTCTCTCTCTCTTTTCTCTACTCTATCCTCTCTTTCTCTTTCTCTTTTCTTCTCCTTTTTTCTTTCTCTCTCTCTCTCTCTCTCCTCTCTACAAAATTTATATACAATATATAAAAATATATATTTATTATATATATATATAATATATAAAAATTTAAAATAATATTATAATATTATATATATATTAAAAAAAAGAGAGAGAGAGAAAAAAAAAAATAAAAAAAAAAAAAAAAAAAAAAAATTTAATTATTATATATTATATATGTAATAATATTAATTATATATTATATAAATTATTTTATATAATAAAATAAAAATAATATATATATTATATAAAATTATTATATATCTTGGAAAGCCTGCAAAAAGCCCCTTGGGACAGGGCACTTGGAAAAAAAAGAAAAAAAGAAAAAAAAAACATAATACACACAACCACATAACACAACCCCAACCACACACACACACACACACACACACACAACACACCCACCCACCCCAACACACACACACCACACACACGTGTGTGTGGGTGTTGTTGGTGTGGTGGGGTGTGTGTGTTTGTGTGTTGGGGTGTGGGGTGTGTGTGTGTGGTGTGGTGTGGGTGTGTGTGTGTGTGGGGTGGGCCTTGTGTATGTATATTATTATATATAAATATTTTATTAATAAAAATATTATAATATTTATATATTTATATATATATATAAATATTTGTTAGTACTTGTTTCGTTAGGTGTCTTGGGGAAGGGGTTGGAAAATTGAAAAAAAACGAAAATTTCGCGAAAAACGATAACCTGGGGATCCCTGTACTCGCATGACAACATCTTCCACCCAACCGGGCCCCCGTTAACGGGGGCGTGTTTGGGTGGGGCCAATCACGTATCCGTTTTAAGAGAATTGACGGACACAGCAGTAACCAATCACATTCGCTGTAACATTGATAGTCCGCGACATCTGCTCGATCATACAATGTCGTGGCAGGTGTTTTGGAAGGCACACATTTTTTACTCAGTATCCACCCTGGGGATATGTAATTATGATATTTATATTTTTATTCAAAAGAAAAAAAAAAAAAGGGAAAAAAATTATTTTTTTTCCCCCCGAGGGGGAGAGATATATCGTTAAGTTTCCCTTTAAAGAATGGCATTTCCCTTTTGTTAATGAAATTTTTACCAAAAAAGATTTTAAGATATAATTTTATAGAAATTTACGAGGCACAAACTGAATTATCATGATTTTTATATATGACAGTTCCAAACGTTAGCCAACACACCATGAATGCCAGGCAACCCAAAAAAAAAAAAAAAATAAATAAAAAATCATATAAAAAACAATAAAAGGGGACATTTTGGTCAAAAAAGGTTTTGGAATGTTTTTTAGAGGCTTATACGTTTTTTAGCAAAAAACAACTTTGACAAAAATTTAACAAAATCGTGGCTGTATATTTTTTCCCTTTTTAAAATTTGTTTTCCTGTTTTGGTTAAAAAGTTTTCCGAAATTCAAAAAGCCAAAGAATATCGATAATGTAAAAATGCTAGAGTAAATAAATGCAAAGTAGAGACGACAAACCCTGGGGAGTTACCAAATGATCTTTTTTGTCAAAAAATCAACATGAAATATATATATAGATAGAAGATGAAGATAACATATGGATATATGTATAGTGGTATACACACCACCACAACAAACAACACACACAACAAACAAACATCACAAACACACAAACAACAACAAACACACACACATACCACACACACACACAACACACACACAAAAAAAAATTATTCTTATAAAATTTTAAAAATATATATATTATATATATTATAAAATAAATAATATAACACCAAAAAAAAAAAAAAAAAAAAAAAAAAAAAAAAAAAAAACCCACACCAACCCCACAAAACAACACACACAAACCCCAAAAAACCCACCCACCACCCCCAACCCCCACCACAACAACATGCTTTCTTGAACTGTTTTGCCGTT
>NW_023648671.1:10000-17500 GCF_015228065.2 Penaeus monodon | reverse complement strand
TGGTGCTAACAGACATCCAAAGAGACAGGAAATTCCAGTTGCAGGTGGACGTCACTCTCCATGACAGGGAGCACATAACTGTCAACTTTTGGTTCCAGCAGCAGCAGAATCATCACGGCAAGACATGTATGTGATGGCAGGATCTCGTTCATTCTGTCAGTCTCGGGATCTGCAACAGCAATGATACGGCAGAAAAACGGAACAGAGAACCCGCATGAGCGGGAACAATAGGACAAGCAATGAACTGAATTATACGGAGTACTCAAAACAGCTTGTAGAATCTCCTTGCATAGTATATATTATCATTATTATTAATATTATCGTTTATGCTCAAAATAAATCTTTAGTGCTTGATGTACTTAAAATTTAAATTTCTTCACTGAACACACAAAGCTAAGTCATGATGTTGCCATGAAGGAGTTTATACTTATTTAAATAATCTTAGGGAGTTTGTGCTTATCTCTATATTTATCAGCTATGGGCAATTTTTATGGTAATCCTCTAGATTCCACTTCTAAAGTTTTCTGTTCAGTTCGTCGATCATGTCCCCAGCATAGCCAGTGCGGAAGACATGAAGCGAACCTAACAGTGCAGTCCAGAACAATGCGTTATAGGCAACCTCCACTGCCCGTTGCCAATAAGACCTTAGATGTGGCTAGCACCAAAAGCCGAAAGACAAGGACCCCACCCAGCTGCAGTACTGCGTTTTGTGAAAATTGTTGGCTTACATGTTTTAAATGCCTCATATCTTCACTTTTTTTTTTTTTTTTTTTTTTTTTTTTTTTTTTTTTTTTTAATTAGAGGGGTAGGCGTAACAGGGTCACACAAATCAGATGCGTCCATCTGACTGGCTCCCTTAATGCAGATGCGTCCATCTGACTGTTTCCTCTTACCCTCAGGGGTCGATACTACTCACGAACCTCCTTGGAAATGAAAAATGAGGAAACCCTCACTTTCATAGAGTTTATGAATGGCTTAAAATTGGCATGGAGACCCATAGTAGTAATAAATTAGGAATTCTCCAGCATCAGCCACATTCCTTTTTTATAGTGCTCAAGAATGGCGGGAAAAAATTTGGCATGGAGAACCATATAGGAAATCTCCAGAATCAGCAAAATTCTATTTTTATAGTGCTCAAGAAGGGCTGAAAAAAAAATTTGGCATGGAGAACCATATAGAAATCTCCGGGCATCAGCACATTTCTATTTTATAGTGCTCAAGAATGGCGGAAAAAAAAATTGGCATGGAGAACCATATAGGAAATCCCCCAGCATCAGCACATTCTACTTTATATTATGCTAAATTTTATCTCAGAGTGGCTGGAAAAATTGGGAATAGGAACATCCAATAGTTCGTTTAGAAACATAGTTAACTAGCCCTTCCTGCTTCAGCTCACTCCACATTGAATTATACTCATTAACCAGGTTATTTCCCCTTTGTTCTAGTGACTTTGGGTGGAAGAAATTTGGACCGGAGATTGTAGGCGGGCCCACCTGACAAGTCTCCCCTCACCTCAAAGTCCATATCACTTTCCTTGTCAGAACCTAGGGATTGGGAAGAAGGCATCTCTTCTCACTGTCACTATCAATTTGATCATGAACTGGGTATTTTCTCCTCACGTTTTACTCTCGTGAGATGAAAATGCATCCTTCTATTTTAATTCTATCAGTGTGCACTAATAATTCACGACCAGACCGAATGCTTTTTAGCCTGTAGACAATATCACTAACTTTGGCTACTACACGGTAAGGTCCCTCAAACAAAGGTTGTAATTTTAGACAATCCTCCCTTGGGCTGAGAAGTTATATACACACGTGATCCAACTTCTATATCTTTCACCCGGGATCGTGACTGGTATCTTTACGGTCAACTGCACCTTTCTCTAAGTACAGCTGGCACCGATTATAGACTTTGTTTGCAATAACAGAAGTCTTACGTCTCAGGTCCTCTACATTGTACCATGGACCATTATATGAAAGAATTTTAAAAAAGGGTATGAGGGATCCTGTTGTACATAAGGAAGTGAGGGAATCATGGATTGTCCTATGATATGCAAAAATTGTATGCAAATACAGCAAAAGGGAGCAGTGTATCCCATTTTTAGGGTTGTCATAAGTCATATCCTCAATATTTGCTTTATGGTCCCATTTACACGCTCCACCAACCCATTACTTGATGGATGGAATGGATTTTGTAGTGTGTCTATTTATCTGCAACAACCCACAAATGTCTTTAAAAACTTATTTATAATTCTCCTCCACCATCTGTTATTACATGTTTGGAACACATGGATGCTGACAACATGTGTTATAAAAGCTTGGGCTACTTCCCTGCTTCTTTTTTTGTTTTGTGAAACAGCTATCAGGAATCGGGTCAGGACATCAATTACTGTCAGCACTACTTTGCCCCTTCATTTGTAACAGGGAGAGGGCCTACTAAATCTAGGTGTATACGCTCAAATTTCTCTCACACCTGGGAACCGACGCAGCAGAGCAGGCACATCCCTCATTGGTTACAATTTAAGGCACACACTACAGGACTTACATATTTTGGGACGTCCTTTGACATGCCTGGCCAGAATGCAAACTTCTTTAGTCTCTCAAGGGTAACCGGACCCCTCCAGACCTGCTAAGGGAAGGCAATGGGCCAGATACAATGCAGTTTTTTTATACGAGTCTGGAATAACAACTCGAGTGTCTAGTGATAAATATAAATTGACATGGGTTTATGAAAAGAGAATTCCATCTTGTAGTATTTTGAAATCATTGACATCATGTTTAATCGAGGAAACTCTTTTACTTCACCCCTGAGATACCTCTTTACCTGACCCCATAATGGATGAGCACCCTGATCCATCCTAATTTTAAGTGGGTCCCAGGCTATCACATCTCTTGGACTCATTATTTAATGATTCTCTTCCACTCCGTGTCACAGCCAACACAATATAGTTATCAATGGGTGATCTGCATTTTTTATTCTAGATAGTGCATCAGCCACAATTTTTGTTTCCCAGCTATGTAAGTAACTTCCAGCTCAAAATCAGCAACAGACATCTGCCAATGCAGAATCCGTGAATTTGGCCCTGCATAATTAAAAAGCCAAACAAGTGGTCTATGATAAATGGCCACCTTGACTGGAAATCCTAGTATAATAGATCGGTTTAATGTGAGACCTTTAAAACTACTGCTAGGGCTTCCCTTTCAATCGTGGAATACTTAACTTCGCTCTCATTCGGGAGTACGACTGAAAAAAGTTATTGGACGCAAATGCCCATATTTATCATGTTGCTGGAGTACACCCCCAACAGCAAATTCACTAGCATCCTATTCAGAATGAATTTTTTGTCAAAATCTGGAAAAGAAAGAGTTACCTCTTTAGCAAGCAATTCTTTAAGTCTTTGAAAGCTTTCAGTGTTCATTTGACCATTTAAGGACGATTTGCGGTTATTAAGCTTCGAGAACCCTTTGTCATTTCAGAAGAGGCTTGGCTACTTGTGCAAAATTCAAAATAAAATTTGCGAAAATAATTTCCCAAGCCCAAGAAATGACTGCCAGCTCTTTCAATACCACTGGTTTGGAAAGTTCCGCAGAGTTCCAATTTTTCTCCCTGAGGTCTGATACCTTTAATGGAAATTATATGTCCAAGATACTTAATCTTTTCTTGGAAGAAACTACACTTCTCCAATTTTAAGGAAAGGTTTTACTTTTTTATTAATCTATTAAGAATATCCTCAAGATTGTACAGGTGTTTCTTCCCAGAAGGATCCAAAGACAACTATATCATCCAATATAACATGGCTGATCTTCCTATTAGTCTGCTAAAGCCTGATTAATTTGCTCTTGAAAACACGAGGGAGCATCCTTTTAAGCCAAATGGCAGAGAAGTAAACTCATAATGTCCATTTGGTGTTGAGAAAGCAGTCTTAGGACAGCTCTCAGAATTTAAGGGAATTTGATGAAAAACCCTGGCGCTTTGTCTAATGATGAGAAAAGTTACTTCTACCTAGACTTCTCAAAATAGAATCTATATTAGGCAAGGGATATCTGTCATCCTCGATTACTTTGTTTAGTGCGCGAAAATCTAAACATAGTCTAAGAGTTTTGTCTTTCTTAATTACAGGGACAAGAGGACTATTGTATGGTTTATCTAGAGCAAACCCAATTATCCCTTTCTCTAACATGTCCTCAATCTGGTCTTGAATTTCCTCCCGATACTTTTCAGGAATTTGGTATGGCCTTTTTTACACTGGCGGTCGTACTGTCCGAATTTCATGGAAGAAATGAGTTGCTACAGTAAGAGGTTCATCTTTAAGTGAAAATGCTTGTCCATACTTATTGATTAGCATTTGCAGTACTTGATTTTCTTTACTTTGTAGATCAGGAAAAAAAGATTTACTTGCTCTCTCAATTTTTTCTTCACGAGAAGATTGCACGAGTGCACCTACTATGACTTCACCGGTGAATGTTGGATTTACTTTATTTTTGTGGCAAAGGTATTCCTTCTAACACTGTTACATCCCCACTGGGCAATCTGATATTTAATTCTACCATCTCTGGTTGGGCGTTTAAATATGGGACTTTAAACCAATACTCATCCTTCTTGTTTCATCAACTGTACAACCCCTTTTCTCAACAAGTTGCTATTAGTAACATGCTCTCTTGGGATGAAGAGGGCCCGAATATTATCCTCTAAGAGCCCTCTGCTATGACAACTCCTGATACCATCCCTACAGTACCACCTGAAAACCCGTCAACACACTGAGATGTAGCAAAGCATGCCGACAAGGTCTGAAGAGTGACTTTCCATAATGTGGTAATCTTCAGACGTATTTCATCAGAATCACTTAAAATATCTGCTCCAATTTCATCTACTTCCACTGGCAGAGTAGCTACAAATGGTTTTTGTGAGCTAGATGGTATAAGCCCTTTCAGGTATCCTTGTTTTATTTATTTGCATCTCAAATGGTTTTGAACAAAACTCTACCCTATGGGAAAGAATAAAATCTGAACCCAATAATATCTCTGTAGGTAGGGTCCACATCCTTAACTACAAAGCAATGATGAGTCAAAGAATTTTAGCTAACCACATTGTTAGTGGAACCAATCCATGATGTTGTAACTAGACCCATCTGCTAGACGGACACTCACGTTAGTTTGTATAGTCCCTTGTTTTCGAAGCTGGCAATATGGATTCATGCACTAAGGATACTTCGGCACCAAATATCAAACAATACTCTTTTTTCGCTGCCTTCTACTACTACATTTAAAACTATCAATCCTTTACCATTAAATTTTGTAGCACTGGCAACTTGTACTAATACTTTTGATTTTGGCTACCGATTGCACTAAGGTTGTAGTCATGTCCCTTGGTTTTTTGCTGGTCGGTTTCCCTTTCCCGACTGATTTTCTAAACTTGTTTGACTTTCTCCTAGGGTTCATGTGGGTCGTTTATGGGATTATTGTAAGACCCAGCTGATTTCCAATTTGAATGCGAATGGTAAGCTTTCTTTGCATTACCAGTACTTCCACAGTTACAGTCACTATTGTTAGCATGCTGTCGAGAAAAGGTCCCCCCCGGAGCTTTTCCCTGAATCGATAAAAAAGTATCTATGTCATGACCATTTTTTTTGCAAAACGTACAGAAAGGTAATTTCCTTTATGACTGAATTCTCTGAAAGGAGGACGTAGAAGGTGGGGACCACTCTGATGTTGCATCAGACCCCTGTGTGTGGGTGCCATATTTCATTTTACTTTGGTTATTGTATTTCAGTGCCGTGGCTTTCGGTTGTCCCTTTTAGGGAGGGCATTAACACACTTTTTTTATTATTTTCTTGTTTCCTCATAAACTAATTTAGCCTCTGGGTGTTGTTTCATGTACTCCAATCCCTGTGCTAAAAGCTCCCCATGTCTAACATATTGGGAATCAGATAATCTCTGGGGAAAAGGCGGTGGAAAAATTTTACAAAACGCCTTCCTGCCAGATAGCGCCCCTAGAGGTTCCTTTGTTGGATCTATTGACATTGCCTTTGCAACAAGAACTGCAATCTCACATTGTAATTCTCTAAGTTTTCCCTCGCGGATCTTTGTGCTCTCAACTCTGTCAAAGTAACATCTAGTGAGGAAGATTTTGGAAAATATTTCAGGAAAGTTCCTTAAATGCTATCCAGTTCCTTGGATTTTTAGTTTTTACACAACTGTGCTGCTGCTGCGCGCTATCTAGTGCGTATTTAATACAACATTTATTAACCCTTCATCAGTCCACTCAGATCGCGGGCATCTGGGGTCTATAATAGCAAGCCAGCTTCCCGCGTCAGGACCCCACTGCTGAGCCGCTGAAGGATGTTTGTCAATTTCGCTCGAAACAAAATACGGAATATCAAAAGCCTTTTCTAATCTGTCCATCTCCTTCCTCTCCAACTTTTCTGTAAAACTCTTACAAATTTGTGCGACATCCTGGGCAGGCCATATTTTTCATAATTCTCTGAGGGAGTGCTCCCCCGGCTCTCGCTGGCGGCTGACATGAAACCCTGATTTCCTTGCCCAGCTTTATCTGAGGTTGGGGATTCTAATAATCACCTCTATTTTAAATGGTAATAGACCCTTTGCTTCCGTACCTTATAAAACCACCCTCAGTGTCAACCTTTCAATTGTTCATTGATTTTACGACTATTTATCTAATGATTTACTTTACAATTCAGTACATTGTATTTTTGTTGGTAAGTCAGTTCACTTTTAAGTGTAATTATGGTCATATTTATTTCTATTATTATAATGTTTAACCATATCTTTTTTTGTATTGCACAAATGGGAAAATTAAAGCTATTACTTCTGGGCGCTTGGACCCCTTTAAACAATGAAAGTAGTGCTTTATTTTGCATTCACCTTTGTTTATTTTAAATTTAATGACAGGTGGAATCATTGTATGTGACAGACTCTGAGTATAATTTAACCATACAGTGGACACACAAAATTTTCACTAGCTGATTTAAGTTATTTTATGTTATTATTTATTTATGCATTTATTTTAGCCTAATAATATTTTGAGCATATTTTTGGTCACTAAAAGTGGCAAGATTTCCCAACAACAGACTTAGTTATTTCACACTGGTTTATTCTTGCTTCATTTTAATGTAAGCAATTTGCTGAGCACTTTTTTCACACTAGCGGAGACGAAGCTACATACTAGTGGACATTAATTATTTTTATTTTTGCTTTATTTATTTAATATAAGCAATTGAGCTGAGCACTTTTATTTTTTCACACTAGCGTAGACAAAGCTACACACTAGTGGACTTTTATTTATTTTGATTAATTAATTAATTAATTAATTTAAATTTTTTTTCTGCTCTACCACCTCTTCGCAGTATATAACCCCAACGGGAATCGCCCAAATGCTGACTAACATCAATCAATAAAAAAAATATATCACTGATTTTGCAAAAGATTTATTATAAATGAAAATATTTTTCACATCTAAGTTACGCACAAATTTATGCTTATA
>NW_023648670.1:0-6723 GCF_015228065.2 Penaeus monodon | reverse complement strand
CTCGCGTCTGATCCTCCCCTGCCCTTTTGTAGTGATAAAAGGCCATGCCGTCAAGGCCTAACAGATCACCTTCCTTTACGTAGTCCCTCATGGTGCCGTTTTCCAGACCGTCTGATCCTGGCAAGGTCACATGGCGGAAGGGAGCACACAAGTCAGAAGTCACGGGACAACTACTGAATTTTTGACTGGTGCTCCTTTTATTTGACCAGACGATGCTTACGACGAAATCCTCGTCCCCCCACACGGGGAGACGGCCAATCACGGATGACCTGGGACCGCCCACTTTGACCGTGTATACATCGCGGAAGGTCCAGTGTATGTTCGGGAAGAGATCTCCCCATGCGGTGAGGTGACCACGCTACTGCCGCCCCGCGAGCTCCAGTGACCCTCATGAGAAGGACAGCAGTGCCCAAGATGAACTTGACACACAGAAAGAAGAAAAAAAAATCAGAAAAAAAAGGTCTTGGCCAAGTTGCACCATCGGGACAAAACGTTTTAGGAAACGGATTGAAATTCTGTTGAGTGAAACATCAACTCTCGAGTGTAGTGAAAATTCCTAATTTTGTGGACACTGATCTCAATTTTGATCCAGGTGAAGACCCTGAATCAGCCAATACATGGACTGAGAAAACCATAGAGAACAAGAGAATTTGAAAGTGGTAACGAAGAAAACCCAATCTCAAAACAAAGAAGCTGGATGGAAAACACTGGAAGAACCCTGACCAACAACAAGTAATAACCTAATAATTATGGAGGTGGAAAAGGAAAATTCTGTAGTACTTGTCAATTAATTTTAACAATCCATAAAAATTAACTAAAACTATAAACAAATCTAAATTTTCAGAAATACATAGTTGAAGATTCCCAAAGAGTACTAGGGGCAGGTAAAGCCCTCTGATTTGAAATCAAAGACATATCCAAATTAAAACCATTAATAGAAATAAATAAACTAGGAGACTGGGAAATAATATGCAAACAACTACAAATAAATACACAAACTGTTCCTCTGGAACGATATACCCAGTTGAAACGAACTTGAATATTAAAAAACACGAAAGAGAAAATAAGAACATTAGGATATGATTCAAATGAAATAATGGACATGATGAGAATAAAAAGACAAAATAATGGTAAAAAAGTGAAGAAAAATGGATGCCTACTAAATCACTAAGAATCACTTAGAAGGACTTTATCCAAAAGAGTAGCTATAGGTCATACTAGCTACCAAGTTAGACAGTACACATTCCCTGTACCAAAAAGCTATAATTGCCTAAGGTATGGCCATAGGACTTTAACCCCCCCCCAAAAAAAAAAAAATGCAATAATTGTAACCAGTATGAGCACAGTTTTTAAGGTTGCCAGCATACCCCCACATTGCTTCCATTGTGATGAAAATCATTTACCAAACATGAAAGAATGTAAAGTGCACAAATTAGTACGAGAAATAAATAAAACACAACGCCAAATATCTTAGAGAAAACCCCTAAACATAGGACCACATTAATATTAAACAACTCATGTAATCACATAAAAACAGAAGAATTCCAGTACTATACAGATCAAATCATAGATCCAAAATTAATAATTGGGGATTTCAATGCTCATCATCCATATTGGAATGACCATATAAGTTACAGGTAAATTAATAAAACAGGCAAAAATATAATATAATAATATTAACTCCAAAAAAATCAAACAAGTAGCATTGGTCCCAAAACAGCCAAAGAATCAACCATAGACCTAGTATTTGGATCACCAGCCCTAAGAAATATGTAATTAAAAATAGCATCTTACCGAGATAGCAACCACCTGTCAGTAATATTATAAAGATAATAGTTTGTTAAAAGAAAAAATGGCAATATATGAAAGAAGGATGGATAGATATTCAAAGAGAACTAAATAGTACAGAAATAGGAAATTTAAATTCACTTGATAAAATTACAGAAATGATAAAAAGTATGGCTCTAAAGTATTTTCAGGTGGAAACACAAAAATATTAAGATAAACCAAATAAACCATGGTGGAATAAAAAATGTAATGACATAAAAAAAACTTTTAAAACATGGAGAAAAAATCCTACAATAACAAACCAATTAGAATACAAAAATTATTAGCAAAATCTGGACTTACAATAATGACTAACCACTAACAAACATTACACAAAAACTAGAACAAAATATATATATATACATATATATATATATATATATATATATATATATATATATATATATATATATATATATATATATATATATATATATGATAACTGTAAGTAAAAAGCCAAAAAAACTTCTGTCAGACTTGGAAAAAGAAAGTCTATTTAATTTGAGAAATACAAATGAAACAGATCAAGAAATATCCCTAATGGAATTAAAACTGCAATTAAGAATGCCAAAAACAACAGAGCATCTGGACTAGATGAAATTATATTTTACAAAATGTCCCAAATACTATACCAGAGTCAATATTAATCAGTTTTAATTCACATTGGCCCATAGGAGAATTCCGGGAATCATTAAAAAATGTACCAATAAATCCTATAATAAAAACAGGTAAAAATCCATCAGAAATAAACTCTTATAGATTTATTTGCAAAATTCCATGTATTGGCAAGATATTTGAAAATATTATGCAAAAAGATTAATATGGTGGTTAGAGAATTTTGGACCTAATAGAAATACCACTGATGCATTACATACAAGAGACAGCCACATAAATAAAGTTTTCATAGAAAAAAATACATCATGATAGCATGTATTGATTTAGAAAGAGCATTTGGCACAGTCAGTCATGAAGTATTATTAATGAAAATGTCAAAACTAGGAATTACAGAAAAAACTCTAAAATGGATATATAATTTGTTAGAAATAAGAACACTCCAAATAATAATTGGAAACCAAACATCAGAAAAAATATATATATATAGGCAAGACTAACAAGTAACAAAAACCTTTTAGAAATTCCAATAAAATAGAAATAGAATTACAAAAGCTAAAGAATGGGCAAATTATTGGGATTTAAAAATAAATTTCACAGAAAGCAAATTAATTTGCTTTTCAAACAAATAGATAAACCATTTACCAATAATAAGAATGGATAATATAGAACTTAAATATACTCAGTCCTAAAATTCTTGGCTTAACATTAGGTGGCCCCAAACTAAAATGGAAAAAACCATATAGAAAATTTGAAAATAGATATCTTAAGTAGAATTAATAAAATGAAAAAAACTAAATTAAACTGGGGAGCAAACAGAGAAACTATTAAAATTATATAAATTATATATAAAACCAAAAATAGAATACTGATTAACAATCTATGGAGCAGCAAAAGAAACAGAATTAAGTAAACCAAATTACAACACCAGTAAAGCAACAAATAATAAAATGCATTAAAGAATATAATCCCCAGAGACAAAATATCACTAGTACACAGAGCTATGGAAACAAGAATAAATCTAAATCTAGAAGTAACTCCAAATGTGATACAAAACTTATCCCCAAATACCCCCATGGCATGATATCTCAGAGATCATACAAACAAATTTTATGGGCAATATAACAAAAAATACTCCTCAAATTATCATTCAAAAATAATACCAGGAATTAATAAACATTTATTATAAAAACTTTGATAGAATTTTCACTAATAGCTCAAAGATAAAAGATGCAAAATCATCAGCAGCAACAGTTTTTTATCCAGAATAAAAGTATAACAACTATTTAGAAACTACCCCTAAAATAGAAATCACTCAATCAGAATTATTTGCCCATAAAACAAGAGCTTGAATTATGCAATAAACAACGAACTGACTAATACAGTAATATTAACAGACTTGCAATCATCACTACAACTAAAACAAAACCTTAAACCATTAAACAAATCATATTCTAAATGCAAAAACACATTGTTTTTTTAACACAAAAACGAAATTATGGTCCAATGGATTCCATCATATAAAAATAATCTCATGCCCATACCACAAGACCCAAATTATATCATAAAAGAAATCAGATTAAAAAATACTAAGCAATGGGAATCAACTTTAGAAAGAATCTTAAACACAAAAAAATATCTCATCAAAGAAAATATCTAAAAATGATGAACCAGAGCCAAGTATAGAAAACTAGATACACGCATGACATGACTAACAACCAAACACACAAGATTAAAACAACACCTACAAAGAATGAAAATGGAAAATGACCCTTTCTGCAGATGGGGTGCAAAAACCAAGAAGAGACTATGGAACATAGTAACACTTCAACTCCCACAGAACAAAACTCAAACATGCTTTGAGATGAGTGAACATAAAAGATAGTGATATAAATCTTCTGATGACAGGTGCAGATCAACCATCTACAAAAAGGTACTACATACTGAGACACACAAGGATTTTCCTACAGACACAAAATTAATTGATATAATTTAAGAAGAGAGAGAGAAAATCCAGTCTATAACCCTATAACAAGAAAGAAAAATAAAACCTGTAATAATATAATCAGCTTACTGTTCTGGTGTGATTTTACCATTGTGCATTAGTTTTAGATTGAGAATTTGACACAAAGTAAGGTGTAATGGTGTGATTTTGAAATATTACTTATGATATAAAGTAATTGCATGAAACAGGTTCTGGGGAACTGATCATAGATTAGTTGTAGCTACTCTCCGGGTCCACTTCAAAACCCCATGTCGTTCCAATGACACACCCCAAGGTGTTTCATGTGGACAGTTTGAAGGAGGGCGAGCATGCCCGGGGGTTTGCTGGGGCTATCTCTGGTCATTTTGCAGCTCTTGGGGGCCTGATAAACCCTGTTCTTCTGTGGGACACCTTCAAGCGTGAAACACTTGATGCAGCCTAAGAATCGATTGGTGAATCCCCAAGAGCAAGAAAGAGTTTCAGTTAATTTTCCGACTACGACAACCAGGTCTTCCCTGATAATATTTATAACATCAGATATGTTCTCATGTGATGAGAACGAATCATAATCATTTCCGTTGCATTCTCCAGCCGACAATCTTGATGTGATTTGATAGGTCCAGATAGCAGGGGATGGCAGAAGGTAGATCAGGGAAATTATAGGGTAAAACAGACTGAAACAAAAAAAAATAGAGAACAGAAATGTGTAAAGCACAAAAAAAAGCTTAAAGTCAGGTAATGAAAATGGACCGCTGGGCCAACTTTTAGGGGAAACTCTATGGGAATAAAACCCACGGTCCAGTACTCCCAATCCCTTGCCTGTGGTTGTCATGGTGGGGGGGGGGTGGCTTAGGAGACAGAGACTGGTACCCAATGGGCCTCAACCCTTGACTCGACTAATTTTGCATGGTCTTTTTTCTTCTGATTTTTTGTTTCATACCTTTCCAACCCCTTCTACTATCTTCTCCCTAAGGTGTGAGAACCATGCTGAAAGGATGAAAGGCTAAACTTTGTGCCAGTCCTGAATGGTTTGAGAGAGCCATGGGCATGATATTCCCCTATTTTAGTTGTCTAACCCTTACCCCTCAAGGGGACCCTGAGGGGTGTACTGTCTATCCCCATCATACTTCAGGCTTACCATGGCCAATAATGAAAATGTTATAGCCTTATTAGAGGCAATGAGGCTTGTCCCTTCATCAAATAGCCCCACCAATTTAAACTCTCCCAATTCCCAGACACCAGGCTCTCCTTTGACCACGGCTCCAAACATTGCAACTACTACCCCCTCCTTAATGCCTACTAGTATGTTATCCACCCAAATCAATACTCAATCTGCAGGATATATTTCCATTCTCCCAACATGCTCAACTTCATCACTTCTACCCACACCATTTTCTTCATCAACTACCCCATCTTCCTTTATTACTACTTTACAGCCTTATTGCCCATCTCTCCATAAGACTACCTCCCTCACAGTACTCCCTCTTCTACAAGCCCCCATCCTTCTACTACCCCAATCTCTAAAATTATCTTAAATACTCTATTTAGCCCAGCCAAATGGGACCCCTTTTTTGTTGTTGTTGTTGTTGTTGTTGTTGTAATCCCTTCCACAGCTCCCTACTCTGACAACACTCTCCTCTTCCAGCAATGCCTCCAAAAACAAGTAGGCAAAGTCTCTTTCCGAAGCCAACCCAACCATTCCCGTCTCATCACAGTAACATCTGAAACCCGAGCTATAGCATTATCAGCTATAACTGATCTCTCCGGTAACCCCATTCATGCAGAACCACACACAACCCTCAATACTTGCACTGGAACTGACTCAATCTCCCCAGCAAACTGCCCTATCTATGACAAAAATTGGTCAGATTGTGTAGAAGACTTAGACTTACCTGCCTCTTAGACTATGATGTGATATCAGTACAATGCTATTCCAATCCTCCCAAAGGTCATCGTAAGAACCCCACTAACACTGCCAAAATTACTTTCCATAGACATGACCTCCCTTTTAACATTGGTGGAAAATCCCTCCCTGTCTAACTGTTTCAACTTCCCCGTCAGTGCCAAAATTTTTGGCGTTTAGGACATCCTGCCAATCATTGCCGTTCCAAAGCCAGATGCCCTCCATGTGCCCAACTTAGTCATACTCTATCAAATTGCTCTGCACAGTCTCGCACATGTGCCAACTCTGGCTCCCATAATGTTTTTTTTTTTTATATATATAGGGGCTGCCTAACCTACAAATTTGAGTATGAGGTGGCAACTCACAGATTCAAACTTAGAATCCTTGCATAAGCACG
>NW_023648669.1:0-6724 GCF_015228065.2 Penaeus monodon | reverse complement strand
AATTATATAATGTATATATATATAAAACTTATATAATAATATTTAATTATTTTAAATATGTATACACACTATATATATGCTATATGTATTTATAATATATATATATAATAAATTTTATAATATATAATATATTCACACAACACGAACACACACACGCACACACAACACACACACACAACCACCACACCACACACACACACACACAACATATTTTATATTATATATATATATATATTATAATAAAATTTTATATATATTTTAAATATTTATATAAATCAGGTCGTGCTCACATACGGGCGGGGCGAGCGTGTGTGCGGGCCCCCACGCATTTCGCATGGGGCGATTGGTTTTGTGCACGCGGCTGTTTTTACATAATTTTAAGTAAATCGAACCAAGATCGATGAAGTTCCTTGGGAAAGGAACTTCCCTCGTTTGCCATTTAGCCCTGGGGAGAAAAGCCAGCCCAAAGCGTCCCAGTGCCAACGGAAAAAGAGAGAATGATTACTCCAATAACAGTTCCTTTGGTGCAAGGCGGCCAAACATGAACCAAACCCTTAAAAAAAAAAAAAAGAAAAAAAATAACATATAATATATCCATTGAGGCCCCAGAAAAATGCTGAAAAGGGAATTTTGACCAAAAACCATCCATGATATTTTTGGTAATATAAGATAGTCAAAAATTTATTTATGTTTCAGGGAAAACCCTTTGGGCCCCGGAAAATGGGTGACATCTGGGGGCTCCCGGAGTTGGGAAATTTTCATTTATTTTTTTACACAAAGCTGTAAATGACAGTCATCAGGTGACTTTTTGGTCTAATGGGATTAAATATACACACACAACACATACACCGCACACAAACCCCAAAACACACACACCACACCACACACACACACAACCACACACCACACACATATAAAATTTTAAATTTATAATAATATATTTTAAATTATATATAATGTATTGATGTATATTAAAAAGTAATATGTAGATATATAAAATTTTTTAAAATTATATATAATATATAATAAACATTATATATATAAAAAAATATAAATATATATACTATATACATACATACAATACAAAATATATACACAACCACCCCACACACCACCCCACACACCAAAAACACCCAAAAACCAAACAATATAAAATTATTATTAATAATATATATTTTTTATTATAAATATTATTATTAATTATATATATTCCATATATACAATTTTTTAAAATTTTAACCACACACACAAACACACACACAAAAAACACACGACACACCCAAACACACACCCACACAAAACCCCACACACACACCACCCCACACACACAATTATATATATATATATTTATATATATTATATATAAAATAATATATAATATATATATAATTTTATATAATATCATTTTTAATACAAAACAAAATTACAAAATATATTAATATATTTATATAAAATTTATTTAAAATAAATATAATTTTTTTTATATAATTTTTATATATATAATATAAATGTATTCGCATTTTCTGGGCGACTTCAATGCGGATCCGGGTGACCGAGCTGGCTATGAGATTTTGTGGCCCCCAAAGGCTCGGGGGCTTCCCAAAAAAACGGGGAATAGCCCCTTCCCGGGACTTTGAGGGCCCAGAAATGGGGATCTTGGTCCGGTACCAGCGCCCCAAAATCGCATCGGGGGGGAATTTGGGTTTACAGCGTTTAGGGGTTTACAGGGGCCCAAAGGAGATCGGACCAAATCCTTGGAGCACGCGATGGGGATCCCCCCCAAAAAACTGCGGGGTTTTTCCCGGAGTGCTGAGTTTTGTGGCCCCGTTTAATAGGCTGCTTTTGGCTCCCCTGGGGCCATTTTAAAAAACCCCCCCGGGCCCCTCCAGTGGGCCCCCCAAGGTTTTTTTTTTTCCCCCCCCCCTTGGACAGATAAGGGAGGGGGGATTTGTGCCCGGGGTTCGCCCGGCAGTCTTGACCGATTTCAAAAAACCCCAGAAAACCTGACGGACCAGTTGCTCTTGGGAGCCCTTAAAAGCGCGAAAACACTCAAAACAATCAGGGGGCCAAATTGGGGCGTCCCCCCCAAAGGGGACAAGGAAAATCCCCATTCCCCGGGGAGAATTAGAGGCCATTTTAAAGGGGTTTGTGAAAGGGCTGGGGCCAAAAGGAAAAAGCCTTGCGTGGGTTCCTGGGGCTTTAGGGGCTGGGGCCCACTGCTAAAGAAGGGAAAAGGAACAGTTCATGGGAAATCTTGTGGGGGGGGGGGTCAAAGGGCCCCATTTTTTGGGGTAAAGGGGCCTTCCCCGGGCCTAAAAAAGCCTGAAAAAAATAAAACCCAAAACCCCTCCCCCACAGATGGATTTTGCGGGCCGTTCAGCGGAGGGACGGACATCCCCGACCCTTTTGGGGGTTTTCGTGAACTTTGGGGGCTGATTTATTTTAAAGGGGGGGGGTTGTACAGGGGATCCCCCAAAACAGTTAGTTTGGATGAAAAGCGATGTTCAGGGGCCCTGTGCCGGCCCCAAACCCAACAGCGAGGAACCTCCTCCCCAAAACAGAGGTTGGGGTGGCGATTTCCAAAGCTAAAAGAGGGGGAAAGCTCCCCAGGCATATTGATACCCTGGGAATTTGGCTAAAGGGGGGGGGGGGAAAAACCTATGGCTGGGGGCCTCCCTACAGTCCGGGACTCCCTTTTTGGGGGGGTCGGGTTTACCTTTCCCCCTTTAACCTGTGGGGCTTTGGTATCCCTCTCTGGAAGGGGAAAGGGAAATCGGGGGGGACTGTCCCAACTCCCGTGGCTTACACTGCTAAGCAAAAACCAGGAAAGGTTTTCCGCTAAATTTTTCAAAAACGGACCCGAAAACCACCCTACTGGGGGCCCCGGGGGGGAACCGGGACCCCATCGGTTTTTACCGGGAAAAGCCCAACAATAGACCGTTTTCCTAGGCTTGGGAGTTAATTTTTGGAAAAAGGGCCGGGTTGTGATTTTTGGTGGGTGGGGGGTTTGGCAGCCACTTTCGACATAAAAAGGGGGCTTTTGGGACTCGGGGGCATCGGGGAATCGCTAGGGGGAGTTTCCTGGGGGCTAAAGGGGAAATTCCGGGAAAAAGGATTTTTGGGCCTATGGGGCAAGCCTCTATACGGGTTTTACTAAAATTTGTTTGAAAAAGGGTGGTGGGGGTATGCAACCCTTTTCCCTTTTTAATTAGGGGTGAGGGAAAGGTGTGCCCTTTCCCAACCCAAAATTTTTCAACACTTTAGGGGACGGGGATAATGGGCAGGGGCTACTACCCAAAAAGGGTTCAGTGGGGAAACACTGGGGAATTTTAAAGGTTCGGCCCTTTGGGATTTTTGCCGACGATTGTTGCCATCCTATCGAGTCCTTGGGTCACTTGTGGGGGGCTTTTGAGCTTTGGGAAATTTGAGGCGAAGGGGCCCCCCGGGTTAGAGGTCTCCGGACCAAGACCAAGATTTCAGGATTTTGGGGGGCCCGTTTTGGGGAAAAACCCCTTCAGCATCCATGCTTGGGGCGAGGACGTTTAAAGGGCCCCAGAAATTTTACATACCTTGGTAGCGTAGGGCCATATCTCTGGGTTGTCAGACCCCGGGGAAACGTTTGGGGGGATTTTGGGCTGGCAAAGGAGCCATGGAAAATCGTCAACAGAGCGTTTTGGGAGGTTTGGTAAACCTTTCAGAAGGACCCCAAAGGGGTGTCCTCAAAAGGGCCTTTTATAAATTTCCCGTTTTGGGTCTTTTGGAAAACGAAAAAATGGGGCCCCTACCAAATTTCCTTGGAGTCTCGGGCCTTTATTGGGTTTTTTAACAAGTCCCCTTTGCCGGACCCTTGGGGGACAGGGGGGCAGGACCCCCCGTTTTTCCAAAACCCCGGTTACCCCCGTTTTAGACCCGGCAGGGGGGCCTGTTTTCTTGCATTTAATTCCCGGGAAACGCCCAAACCCGGCTAATGGCCACCTAGGCCCCCTCCCTATGGGGCGGGCCCTGCCCAACCCCGGTTGTCTCTCTGCGAGGGGCAACCTTTGGGGGAGGGACCTGTGGGGGCTTTCCCAGGAAGATCAGGCTTGGGCAGCTCGGGCGAGACCTGTGTGAGGAAATAGAGGGTGGGCCTTTTTGCCTGGGCCCGGAGACTCGCCCCCGGGGGGAATTTTCGTGGTGGAAAAACGGGAAGGGGGGATGCGGCCTTTGGGGCCCCCGTCGGCGTTGGCCATTGATGGATGATGATTTTATATTTTATAATATATATAAAATAAAAATTTTATATTTATATATATTTATAAATATATACCCTATAAAATATTATACATGGATATAAAATTATATATAAATATTTTATATTAAAATATAATTATATATAAAAATATATATATAAAATTTCATACAAAAACACCCCACACCCCAAAACCCCCACACATAATATAAATTTTATATATAAATATATTAATATATATATATATTAAAATTATATATATATTTACTTATTATATTTGGTATATATATATAAAATAAATATCTATATAAATCTAAAAAATAAAATTAAAAAATTTTTTTTTAAAGAAATATATATTATAAAAAATATATATATATATATTTATATATATAAAATATTTTTAAAAAAATTTTTAAAATTTTTTATTATATATTAAATAGTATTAATTTTAATTATTTTAATTTATTTATTATATTTTATATATATATAAAAGAAAATATTTAAAATATATAAAAAAATATATATATTATATTATAAAATTTTATAATATATTATATATGTTTTGGGATATATAAAACACCCCATAACATTTCACTTTCCCCACACACAACTCACACCCCACCCCCCACAGGAAAACCACCCCCACACAAACACACCCACCCACACCACCCACACATTAAAAAATATATAATTATATTATATATATAATTAAAATATATATATAATAAAATTTTATTATAAATTTATACATATATATACCCAAAACACGCATACACACAAAACCTACATACATAAAAATATATATTTATTATATATTATTTATATTATATAAAATTTTAAAATATAATATATATTTTAAAATTATTTATATATTTTATAAAAATATATATTATAATATTATATATATATATTATATATAATTTGTAGAAAATTTTATATAATTTTTTTATATTATATATATATTATGATATATTTATTTTAAAAATATCTAAAAATATTTATTATAATATATTTTTAAAAGATAGTAGGGTGATTAGAAAAATATATGTTAATTAACTATATATTATAAAAATATAAAAAAAAAAAAATTTTTTTTATTATATATAATTTTTAATATATTATTTACTACAAAGGGGGGGTGTGTGGGGTGTGTGTGTGTGTGTGTGGGTGTGTGTTGTGTTACATACATAATATATATTAATACAAAATTTACAAATATATATAATAAATATATAAAAATTATTATTAATATAATAATATATAATATATAATTATTATATTATATACACACACACTACCACATAGAATTATATATATAATATATTATATATATATATATATATATAATATATTATAATAAT
This sequence comes from Penaeus monodon, assembly GCF_015228065.2. Lineage (NCBI taxonomy): Eukaryota > Metazoa > Arthropoda > Malacostraca > Decapoda > Penaeidae > Penaeus > Penaeus monodon. Next base: position 1,135 of record NW_023648669.1, on the reverse strand, counting down.
ATATATTTTTGTTTGTATATTATAGTATGTAAAATTTTATACACACCAACACAACACCACCACAAAACCACACCACCACCACACACACCAAAAATTTTAAATATATATATATTTATATATAATATATTTATATATAATATTATTTTTTTTTTTTTTTTTTTTTTTTTTTTAAAAAAATAAAAACAAACACACCACACCACACACACACACCCCACACGCACACACACACACACATATATATGTTATATATAATATTAATAATTAACATAAAATTTACATAAACCCAAAACCACATATATATTTTATTTATTATATAATATTAATATATAATATATATATAAAAATTATATATGTGTTTTTTCTATGTATATATATATGTATAATTTTAACATATATATATAAAACTTTTTATGTGTTGTGTGTGGGGCTTTTGGGGGGTGTGGGTGGGTTTGTGTGTGTGGGGGTTTTGTTTTCAACATATTTTATTATATATATATATATAAATAAAATATTAATAAATTAAATAATTTTATATAAAATCATTTTTATTTTAATTTTAATTATTTTATATTATATATTATATATATATATATTATATATTTGTGGTTGTGTTGTGGGGGTGTGTGTGTGTGTGGGTGGGGGTTGTGGTGTGTATAAATTATATCCCCTATCATTATTTTAACATATAAATAATATATTAAAATATTATAATATTATATATATATTATATATATATAAAATATTATATATATAATTCTAGTGTTGAGTTGTGTGAATATATAAATTATTAATATTATAATTAAATAAATATTAATATTATATATATATAAATATATATATGTAGAGTTGTATGTTAATTTTGTATGTTGTATCACCACACCCCACACACAACAACACACCCCACAAACACCCCCCACTGTAGTAATATATAAAAATATATATATAAATTAATATAATATATATATTTAATTAAATTTATTTTTATTATCTACACTATTATTAAAATATATATAATTATATAATTATAATATATAATAATATATATTTATATATTTATATATATTATAAAAAATTATAATTTAGTATGTATGTTTGTGTGTATGCGTTTTTGTTTTTTGTATTATATATTAATATA
>NW_023648667.1:0-6725 GCF_015228065.2 Penaeus monodon | reverse complement strand
TGACAGATTCAAAGATAACCGGCAATGAACATGATGAACATGTTACAATCAATGGAATGATTGGGGAAAAATGTGAAAGAGTTCACTTATCTTGGAGCTGTTTTAACTAATACATATGATGATTCACCGGAGATAAAAAGAAGAATTGCCATTGCCAAAAACGCCACAGTTGCTCTCAATAACATCTGGAAAGACCGAAGCATTACCTTACGGACAAAGCTGAGTTTATTGAATCCTTATTTTTTCCCTATTGCATCAAAATGGATCTGATTTGTTGGGTGCTGAAGTAGATAGACAAGAAAAAGATCAATAGTTTTTGAAATGTGGTGTTATAGACGAGTACTGATATTAGCTGGACAGAGAAGGAGACGAATGATGAAGTGCTGAGAAAAATAAATTGTAAAGACCGACTGTTGGACATCTTGAACGGGGAGGAAATTAAAGTTTATTGGTCATGTGATGAAAAAGAAAAGAGACTTGTTTGACAGGTATGGTAATGGGAAACAGAGGAAGGGGCACACTGAAGACAAGACTGAGCGACAACATAAAAGGGATATTTGGGTTTCGATGGTACAAGGGAAAGAAAAGCGCAAGATCGAGTTGAGTGGCGAAGGATGGTGGAGAGGCCCACGGCTGCTCAAACATGAGCATACCGTTATTGAAAATATAATATATGTGTATATATATATTATATATATATATATATATATATATATATATATATACCCCACACACACACACACACACATGAAAGTGGTTTTTGCAGACGTTTTTTTTTTTTTTTTTCCAAGTGCATGTTCTACAAGGACGTTGGCGATCATGGATTTTCCATGATTTTCTTGGCAATTTAGAGCGGTGGTTTGCTGTTGCCTTCCGCCCGGTGTTTTTATCGAGTCACCATATCAATTTACCCGGTTCTGGGACCGTCACTTACTTGGGCTGGCTTGCCCTGCCCACCCAGTGGCTAGGTAGGCAATCGAGGTAAAAGTTCCTTGCCCAAGGGAACAACGCGCCGGCCGGTGACTCGAACCCTCGAACTCAATTGCCATCGTAACAGTCCCTTTAGTCCGATGCTCTAACCACTCGGCCACCGCGGCCTTACAGACGAGTACTACGTATTAACTGGACAGAAAAGAAAACAAATGAGAAGTGCTGAGAAAAATAAATTGTTAAAGACCGGGGTGTTAGACATCTTGAACTAAAGGAAACTAAAGTTTATTGGTCATGTGATGAGAAGTAAAAGTATTGAGAAAAACTTGCTGACAGGGATGGTGATAGGAAACAGAGGAAGATGCAAACCGAAGACAAGACTGAGCGACAACATCAAAGATATTTACGGGCTGTCAATGGTACAAGTGGAAAGAAAAGCGCAAGATCGAGTTGGGGTGTGAAGGATGGTGGAGAGGTCTACGGCTGCTCAAACATGGGGCATACCGTTATTGATGATGATACTCACACACACACACACACACACACCACACACACACACACACACACACGCACACACCCCCACACAAACCTATCATGTAAAATTTACCATCTCTTTCATTTTCCTTACTTTCCACGTTCCGATTTTTTAAAGTGTTTCTTAATTGGACATGTTTTCTTTATCTTCTTTGTCTTCCAGATGCATTTAACATTGTCAGCCTGGTTGCCCACTGAAAAACGTGCCCCTTGATAATCCACGCGACGGGCGATGTGGTATGAATTATCATTTCTGTATTTAATCATTGGTGTAGAGGTTTGTCAGGAGAAAATAAAAGTTGCAAATATCCGAATAGATGATAAAGATATTAGACTAATTCAGTCAGTCTACAACGAACAACTTGCAGCAATCCACGTATCCCATGGAAGTCTACAAAGAACAACTTGCAGCAATCTGCATATCCTATGGAACAACTAACTGGTTCCCCATCAAGCGAGGTGTCCGATGTAACTGACCTCTTCATTTTGTACTGAAAAATTATCCCGACGGAAATTGAAGATCGTCAGGAGGGAATCGTTATCAGGGGTTGTAAGATCAAAAATCTTCATTTGCACATGGTACAGTTCGCATGGGCCACGTCTGTGGGTGCCTACAAAAGCTTTTTGTAGCCAGTAAATAGCATATGATATTAATATACATATAAATACACTATTGTTATATCCTGGGTATGACGTTAAACTGCATCCCCCTGCTGCCTTGTAGGATATGCCTCTTCAGGCAAAGGCTAGGAGAAGGGAACTCTCACTCCAAATCCCCCTGCTGCCTTTCTTTTTTTTTTTCTTCTTCTTTTTTTTTACGGTAGGTACATGTTGGTATGGTGCACTTGCACTGATTTTTCCAGCTGCCTTGTAGGTATGCCTATTCAGGTAAGGGCTAGGTCCACCGCCCACATCTGTAGTGGCATCAGGAAGGGCATCCGGCCTTAATACAAAACTGCCAATCTAAAAATATGATGTGGATAAAAAAAATTGTCTGCACCGGCGACTCATTATGAACATGGAAAAAGCCAGTTGAAGAAGAAGAATAAATACACTATTGTTGTTGTGTTCCTCCCTCGGTTTCGAGGATGAGCTTGACTACATATCAATGAATGAATGAAGTCATGACTTGCGCTTGACTTGGGGTTTAAATGAGGGAGAGTTGCGCAGATCGTCACTCTCTCGTCCCTTCCTATTTTTGGTCCATGGGGAAGACATCTCGAGACGGCTGGAGATAGGTCAGCATGCAGTGGATGGCCAGCAGTGTCCTGCGTGTCCTCCACTGTGCCCTGGTTGGCTCCACAACGCTTTGCTGGGTCCGCCGTCTTGTCCGTTTAACCAGTTTTGGTTCTTCTGCACAGGACCAGGACCCGCACTGACTTGATTTATTGATTGATAACGTTTATTTAGCCATATACATAAAAAACAGTTTGACATATATATATATATATATATTTTATATAATATATATATATATATATATTATATATATATATATATATTTTTTTTTTTTTTTTTTTTTTTTTTTTTTTTTTTAATGGTAGGTTACGCATGATACTTAATTGTATTTTTTTTAGTTGTGATGCTCTTGGAGTGAGTACGTGGTAGGGTCCCCAGTTCCTTTCAACGGAGAGTGCCAGTGTTACCTTTTAGGTAATCATTTTCTCTTTTTATCCGGGCTTGGGACCTGCACTTGACTTGGGCTGGCTTGCCCACCTGTGGCTAGGTAGGCAATCGAGGTAAGTTCCTTGCCCAAGGGAAAAACCGCGCGGTCGGTGACTCGAATCCTCGAACTCAGATTGCCGTCGTGACAGTCTTGAGTCCGATGCTCTAACCAGTCGGTTTTTTTTTTTTTTTTTCCAAAGTGCCTGCCCCACAAGGACGTTGGCGATCATGGATTTCCTGATTTCTTGGCAATTTAGAGCAGTGGTTTGCCGTTGCCTTCCGCCCGGTGTTTTTATCGAGTCACCATCTCTATTTACCCGGTTCTGGGACCAGCATTTGACTTGGGCTGGCTTGCCCACCAGCAGTTAGGTAGGCAATCGAGGTGTAGTTCCTAGCCCAAGGGAACAACGCGCCGGCCGGTGAATCGAACCCTCGAACTCAGATTGCTGTCAGGGTAGTCTTGAGTTCGATGCTCTAACCACTCATGTTTGAGCAGCCGTGGACCTCTCCAACATCCTTCGCCACTCAACTCGATCTTGCGCTTTTCTTTCCACTTGTACCATCGACAACTCGCAAATATATTTGATATTGTCGGTCAGTCTTGTCTTCGGTTTGCCTCTTCCTCTGTTTCCATCACCATCCCTGTCGCAAGTTTTCTCAATACTTTTACTTCTCATCACATGACAATAAACTTTAATTTCCTTTTTTTAAAGATGTCCAACAGCCGGTCTTTACAATTTATTTTTCTCAGCACTTCATCATTCGTTTTCTTCTCTGTCCAGTTAATAGGGTAGTACTCGTCTGTAACACCACATTAAAAAACTATGATTTTTCTTGTCTATCTTCTTCAGTACCCAACACTCAGAACCATATGATGCAATTGGGAAAACTAATGAGTTCAATAACCTCAGCTTTGTCCGTAAGGTAATGCTTCGGTCTTTCCAGATGTTATTGAGAGCAATTGTGGCGCTTTTGGCAATGGTAATTCTCTCTTTATCTCCGGTGAATCATCATATGTATTAGTTAAAAAGCTCCAAGATAAGTGAACTCTTCACATTTTCCAACAATCATTCCATTGATTGTAAATGTTCATCATTGTTCATTGCCGGTTATCTTTGAATCTTCATGATCTTAGTTTTCTTGGCATTAAGAAACAAGCCACCTTTTCGCTTGCTTCTCTAACTTTATCTAGTAGTTTGTTGTAGTTTAGTGATACTGCTGGCAATCAAAAACTATATCATCGGCGTACCTCAGATTTGATATTTTGTATCTCCAACATCCACAGTTCCCTTTAAAATTCTCTAGAGCACCCCTCATAATTGTTTCAGAATATATATTAAAGAGGTGCGGAGACAGAATGCCACCCTGTCGTACTCCTTGTTTGACTTCGAACCATTCTGTTAACCCATAAGTGGTTCTACAGCAGCTTGTTTTTTGGTCATACAAGGCTTTTATTAGTTGGATGATGTGTTTTGGAAATCATTTTCGTACATGTTTTTTCCAGAGGATATCGTGATCAACAGTAATCAAAAACTTTCACATAACGATGAACCCAGGTATAGGGCTTTTTGATGTTTGTTTTTCTCTATGATCAATTTTAAATTTAGAAAACTGGTTTCTGGTACCTTTTCCAGGGCGAAAAACTGCTTGTTCGTCTGCAATTTCCTCTCTTAACTTCAACTTCATTCTTTTAGCAATAATTTTCCAACAAAATTTTGGGTGCTGTGACTTATTAATGCAATTGTCCTATTATTGTTTGCATTGGAGTGCGTCACCTTTTTTAGGTATGGGGTTTAAGGATGATTTTAAACCCAGTCTTCTGGCCATCTCCTTTTATTCCATATTTTTTTACAGAGGGTTTTTTAGAAGTATTCAACATTTTCGGGCCCGCATTCTTAATTAGTTCTGCTGTTATTTCAAACTATTCCGGGGGTCATTCAATATATATATATATATATATAATATATATAATATATATATATTATATATAATATATATATATATAATTATATATATTTTTTTTTTTTTTTTTTTTTTTTTTTTTTTTTTTTTTAACAAGTATTTATTCCCTGCTGGAAAATTGGCCTCTCAGTTCATTATTGAGGGGATATTTTGGGAATCCCCAACTTTGCCTGAGTGGATTGCCCTTCCTAATCAAAACCGCAGTTTTGGCGCGCTAACCCATCTGCCACGGCGGCGACTTCCCCCACGACACCTGCGTTTGACTTTCTCAAGGCGATATGTCGTTTTTTTTGCCGTGAGATCTGGGCTCGAGCGAGCAGTCAGAGCGCAGACATTTTACGACTGCCGTGACGGGGAATTGATCGGGGACCATGAGGGTCAGAGTCCAGTGCTCTTGTTGTGTTCTTAATTACAACCGTCCCCCAGGCTCATTAAAAGGTGTAAATGAGGTCACTGGCCACCACCCGATTGGTACGTTCGGGAACGAGTGCATGTTGAAAGAAGGGATGTAATTTAGAGGAATTGTGGAAAGGAGCGACAGTGGTGTGCGTATGTATGTGTGTGAGTGTGGGTTGTGCAAATGACCCGAAGTGAGGTAGGCGTGGTTAAAATCCCGAGGAGAGGCGTGTACAGATGCTTCATCTATACTTTGGGGTTTTTTTGATTGTTTGCTGTTTAGCTTTAGAATAGAATATGTTTTAGGCGTTATTCAGCCTTCCTTTTTTATATAGAGTCGGGGACTTATCAAAAGGTATTATAATATTATCTATTTTTTTTGTAAAACAAAGATAAAACAGGACAAAACGAAATACGGCAACAGTAAAACAAACACTAAACACAAAAGACAAAAACAGACATAAAACATAAAAAACGAGATAACATTAAAACGAGAACCGCCCTTCTTCACATATAAAACTTAACCACTTATCTCTATTGCCGAGACCACCTATCTTGGGCACCACAAACCCAGTCCAGCACTTGACTGGCCTGGAACCGAAACCCATCTGCCCTCTTGAAGGGCCGGGGACTTTTCCCTTTTCACCTCGGCCCGCGAACCGAGTTTGGTTCTAAAATATTTCACATCAAAAAACTTGCATTATACACTAAAATGTTCTTTACATAATAATTTAAAATAACTTTTAAAAAGGTTTTTTCATAAAATGAATAAAAGTTCCTTGAAACAAAATAGTAAAATAAGTAAAAAAAAAACCATTATGTAATGGTAAGATACGTTCCATAAAATGTGTAAATTGTAAAAAATATAAAAAAAATAAAAAGTAAATATTCATAAAAAGTTAAGATGAAAAAAATAATAAGGTAAATAAAGATTAAAAGTTTCTTTGCAAAATTCATTTTCTGTGTGGTGGTCCCTTTTCCCAAGTTCGTCTAAAACACGAAAGTAATTTTTTTTATTAAAAAAACTAAAATATTAAAAATAATAAATAAAAAGCTAACACCAAAGTAAAACATAAACATAAGGACGGGTGGACGAGGCCGCGCAGGTGAGTCGCTCCAGGTGGCTTCCCGTTTTCTGTTGCCGCAGCTTCCTCACCGTTTACGGGCATCCTCACCCCCGGGGGATAAAAACAGGGTTTGGCAACCTAGGGGCGTCGAGGCTTTGGCCCACCTGGGGC
>NW_023648666.1:0-2500 GCF_015228065.2 Penaeus monodon | reverse complement strand
CTGGACTGTATGCAGGCCCCGAGTCATAGGTTCACCCCCAGCCTTTAGCATTTCAGCAGGGATATCACATATGCCTGCAGCTTTCCCACTCTTCAGCTTGGAAATCGCCAGCCTAACCTCTGTTAGGGTAGGAGGTTCCTCGCTGATGGGTGGGTCCGGCACAGGCACTGAGACATCGCTTGCATCCAAGCTAACTGTTAGAGGGTCCACCTGGTACAACTGTTCAAAATACTCAGCCCAACGTTCACGAACCCCAACATGATCTGAGATGATCCGTCCATCCGCTGATCGGACTGCAGTCATCTGTGAGGAGGGCTTAGGGTTCAGTTTTCTCAGGGCTTGGTAGGCAGGGCGAAGGTCATTTACCAAGAAATGGCCTTCGACCTCCTCAGCAAGATTCCTGATGAACTGTTCCTTGTCCCTTCTCAGCAGTGTCCGAGCCCTACGCACCATGGAACGACGCAAGAGCCGAGCCTTGCGACATGCTTCAGTGGCCTCTAATGTCTCCAGGGAGATGGTATTCTGCCTTGTCCTTGGGCGTACGCCAATGGACTCCTGAGCTGCTTCGAGTGTTACGCGCTTGAAGGACTCCCACAGAGCAACTGGATCCGTCAGGTTGCTGGTTTCTGACAATCGGTCAGAGACTGCCGTGGCGAACCCACGGGCACACTCCTCCTCCCTTAGTCTGTCCAAGTGAAACACCTTAGGGTGGCCACTGGAGGGACGGGGAGTTTTGAAGTGGACCCGCAGGATAGCCACAAGCAGCCTATGGTCGGTGCCACAGAACTCAGCACTCCGGTAAACCCTGCAGTTCTGGAGGATCCTCCATCGCGTGCTGACAAGAATGTGGTCGATCTCCTTGGCCACATTACCCGTATCGCTGTACCAAGTCCAGCGATGCGAGTTGGAGCGCTGGTACCAGGAGCCAGAGATCTCATTTTCTGGGACCTAGCAAAGTCCCGCAGAAGGAGGCTATTCTCGCTGCTGGGATCAGCTCCCGAGCCATGGGGGCCGACAGACATCTCATAGCCAGCTCGGTCACAGCCGGATACCGCATTGAAGTCGCCCAGAACAATGCGAATGTCTCGCTGGGGGCAATCGTCTGCCACAGATGCGAGTTTGGCGTAGAACGCCTCTTTCACATCGGTTTTATGTACATCGGTAGGAGCGTATACAGCAATAAGAGACAAGAAGCCAAAAGCATGCTTCAGTCTCAATGCCATGATACGCTCATCAACCGTGTCACCTCGACTACCGCAGGCTGAAGTCGACTGGAGATGGCTATGGCTACACCCTGGAGGTGGTGACCATCGCTGCGGCCGACCAGTAGTAGGTGTAACCACCCACACTGATCGTGCTGCTACCAGGTCTTCTCACCTCTGAGAGGGCAGCCACCTCAACTCCCAGTCGCTTCAATTCCCGCGATAGCAGAGGTAACCGCTCATCCTGCTGCAAGGACCGGATGTTCCAAGCGCCTACCCGGAAAGCACGCCTGAGGTTAAGCCTCGGGTGGTCACTCTGGGTGCACGCACCTCTGCCGCCCCGCCAACACAGCCCAAAATAAAGGGGGTCGGCAGGCTGTGGGACCGCCTATCCACCTGTGGGGTTCCCGAGGGCTTTCCCCCACAAGCTTCATGGTGGGTTGGCGCCTGCCGGGGCGCAGGCGGGACGAGTAACTCTCGTTCCAATCCTGCACCCCGACATTTGCCCTCCCAGCGGGACCCACAGCCCGCCTTACTTGCTGGGTGGGAGGGACAACACCCCTCCCCCCAGCATTTCCATTTATAAGAGACGTTGCCAGAGGGTCATTCTGGGGGGCGGAGGACTGGCAAGGCCCACCTCCCCAGAACCGCCCCATTACCCCAGGGTGGCTAGGGGGCAGGAGTTGGTACGAAGCCAGAGCGTGTCCACACGCCGGTGGGCCATAACTCCGTACCTCTGGGGCCTCCTCCTGCTCCGAGATCCCCCCCAGATTTAGCCTGGGACCGCAAGTTACCCAGTTACCCATGGGTGGCCACGAGGAGGCACTGCAGAAGTCTTAATGATGGAGAGACTGTGACCTGGCAGGGGAGACTTATGCAGAAGCTGCTCCCTTTTTCGCACTGGGCTAGCCAGGGGTGGAAGCTGCAAGCGAGAAGGCATGCAAGCACTTAACACTATCTAGGCTACCACACCATCACTTCACATCACTATATATATATATATATATATATATATATATATATATATATATATATATATATATATATATATATTATATGTATATATATTTTATATAAATATTATATGTATACATATTTTATATATATATATATATATATATTATATATTATATATATATATATATATATATATTTATATATAATGTATATTTAAGATGGAATAATGCAATGCCTCATTGATATTGAAAAATCTCTGGGTATGAAACCGGAGGCCAGTGCTAAACCACCCATGCCACACGACCCACTAAAAGGATTGTGCAACTAGGATCTCACTAGTT
>NW_023648665.1:0-5000 GCF_015228065.2 Penaeus monodon | reverse complement strand
CTGAAAATATGAAAGTATTGCACATAGTAAGTCCCTAGCAGTGAGCCCCATTGATAGTGTATCAATCATGGACTTGATTTTTTTTGAAGTACTTTGGAAAAATAGTTTGAGGTATGTAAACGTGATCCTCGCCCCAGCTTCCTTCAAAACTTTTAACACGTTACCCTTCCAGAATCGGAATTTGGATGGTACCACCTAAAGGGAAAAGCCTATGTCCCCAAACCCCTATGCGGTGTTCCCAATGCCAAGGTTATGGGAGGGACCCGATCTTGTCATTTTAAGGAAAATGGACAACAAAGTATGGGGGAAAGTGTGGTAAAACATTTATTAAGGAATGAAATGCCCGGGGGCCAAATGTGCTGTTAACACTCAAAGAAGCTCATGAAGCTTCTTAGACAATGTAAAAGGTACAAATTGAAAAAAAATTTTGGTAATAAAGGAGCAAGGAAAATTTTTTTTTTCCAGGGCAAAGCGGCACCCGTGTGCTGTTTGCAAACCCAGGTAAACCCTTTTGTTTCATTTTCTAGCCCTCCCCCTTCCCACCAACCTTGCCCCCCGGTGCTTTTACACCACAACTCTACCATTTCCCTTTAACCCCCCAGTCCCCAATTGCGAAACACCTCGGGTGAATCGTTCCACAAAAAACGGAGGAGTGAAGGGACTATTGAGGAGACTCCTCCCCCCAAAAGTAAGGTCTTTGGAGCACAGGTGAGGCAAAAGGGGCCTCAAGGGTGACGTCCGCGCCACCACATCCACAGGGGCCTCCGCTGCTAGCAAATGCCCCTGAAGTAAAGGCTCAGGTTGCTTTTTGCCCGATAAAAGGAATCCGAGCCTTTTTCAAAAAACTCCTCTCAAAGGGGGGGTCTTTAGAGCCTTCAGGCAGGCTCCAGGGGCCTCAAGGTGACAGCTCCAGCTGCCACCACATCCCAGGGGGCCTCCACGTAGGCAAATCCCCTGAAAAAGTAGGTCTTCCTTTGCCCGGAAAGAAATTCTGGCCTGTCAAAAGGAACTGGGGAATCATTCCACAGGTAAACAACCCCCTCAAAGATTTCCCAAAATCCGGGAAAAGGGGAAACCCAAAGGTGGGAGAAAAACCTTGACCACAAGTGCTGCCAAACACCTTTGAAGAGGTAGTTTAAAAACTGAATACCCTAATCCAGTGGAACTGTGGGAATTCATGCAAAATGGGAAGAACTGAACATCGATAACTTCTGTAACCCGTTGTGTATGCCTACAAGAAAATTAGACCGGGGGAAAATCATCTGATTCCCTGAGAGGTTTCCCCAAGTTCAAGCCATTAGGAAACTTGAAATGGCCCCATAAAGGAGTAGCAGTAATGGTATGTCAGGATTTTCCCGTTTCAGGCCATCCACCAAGACAACACTGCGGGTGAAGGCGTGGAATGGGCTTGACACACTTACACTGTTGCATCTACTCCCTTCCCCCACTAATCTCAACTAGATGATCTGGGATCTATTTTGGGCAGTTGCCCATCCATTTTACTCTTGGGAGATTTCAAGGGGGGGGGAGACACTGTGCAAGCTCGGGGAAGGGGCCTTGGAGTCTTGTTTTTAAGAGTGATCAGTTTTACTAAACAGTGACACTCCACCCTTTTTAAAATTCAAACTGGTAATTCTCCAATATAGACCTGCAATTGGCTCACCGATTCCGATAAATTTCATTAGCGGGTCAGGAAGACTTACATGAAAGCAACCATTTTCCCAATACTTTTGCAGGAGGTGAATGGTATTCCAGCAATGGAATGCAGAGATGGCGACTTAAAACTGCGGCGGAATCTTTTTAGATAAAACTGCAGATTGAAAGGGGGGGGCCTGTAATGATTTCCAGTGTATTCAAGAGGTTTTAACCCTTCACTCACAAATTTACCTGCAGCAGAAGCTCTTTCCCCAAAAGTATGGGCTTACCGTCGACCTCCGGTACCTGGGGGTCTGATAAATGCCAACAAGCATCAGAGCAAAAAAACCATTAAGGCAGTTGAAAGACGCTCCAGCGAGTAACCTTGACCCATTAAAAAAACCCCCGAGCCAACCCCAGCAAGTGCAAAAGGAGCCGACAGACGTCATGGAACAGTATGTCTCAGAATAACTCGGGGGGCCCCCTTTGATGGGTATTGGGCAAGGACATAGGATCGCTGGAAAGAGAAAACAATGTCACCACCGCTTTGAAGATAAATGACATAATATCACAGACAAAAAAAATGTTTCTAATGAATTAGTAAATCCCCCGGCAGAGATCTCCTCTGGAGCATCTTAACCCGCCTGATTCCCCTCTTCGGTGAACAGGAATGACCCCGTGTCGTTTTTAGTAGGACTGCAGAGGACTTCCAAAAACTTGCCATTTTTTCACAAGGAGATGGACTTGCTTTTAGCTCTGCTGCAAGATGCCCCGGAAGTGATGATATTCAACTAAAAAATATCTCATTACCTGAGAGCTCCCCCAAAATTCCTTTTTGGGCCCATTCAATAGGATTTAGGGGGACCGTGCCTCCACATGGAAAGGGCTATAATCATTCCTGTCCCCAAAACCCGGAAAAATGCTTTCCCCCCAAAAAATTACAGCCCAATTTCCTCACCGCTGATCAGAAGCTGAGGGAAAATGGTAAACTTCAGGGTGAATGGCTGCTAGAAAAGGAAAACATGCGACCCCAATCAATAGGGGGTTTTGAAATGAATCGACCACAGATGCACTGCTATACAGAATTCCTTTGTACAGCGAAGTACATGTTAGCAGTCTCCTTTGACCTTGAAAGTCCTTTCAATACTACTTGGAAGCAGCATACTCATAAGCTGTTGAATTGGTTTAAGAGGAGCATTACCTACCTTCATACAAAGCTTCCTTGCTAAAAAGGGAAATTTAGAGTTTTTGGAAACATTTTCTCTAAACTGGGAAAATCACTGGAAGGGGTCCTACAAAAAGAGTGTCTTAAGTTGACCCTGTTTCCATTGCTGTAAAAGACATCGTAAGGTTGTTCCAATTCTGTCTCATGTAATCTGTATGCTCAGGAGGATGCTTACGATGTCAAGGACACATGCAGGCTGCAATAAATGGGGTTTTACAGGGGAAAAAAATCATGGGGTTAAATTTTCCCAAGCAACCATAACTATACATTTCCACAAAAGAGGGAAAGTTCCATCCTCCCTTATTTAGGAGCAAAAAAACCCCCTGCAATTTTTCCAAGAGGTGAATACTAGGGGTTTAAATTTTTTATCAAGGTTACAGGGTGCCTCACATCAAAAAAGTTTAAAGTGAAGGGTACAAAAGCGCTTAGTATTTTGCGGGTTCTTTTACATAATTTGGGGTGAGACCCCACAACGCTTCTGTGGGTTTACCGAGCACTTATTTGGGAGAAGCTTTATTATGGGGGTGAGGTTTTTCATCTGCAACTCCCACTGTTCTCCCGGGTTGGACCGGTTCATAATGAAACTCCAGAAATCGACTGGGCTTTTAGGTCTCGCCTGGGGAGTCCCTGTATGCTGAGAGTAAAGAACCCTCTCTTTCATCACCGAGACAACATGAACCTGATTTTTTACACGAGACACAAAGGATTCCAGGATCTCCTACATCCAGATTAGTTTTTAAACCCCCCGAGGATAGCCCATCCTATGGTAGGAGAATGAGGAATCTTTGGGGGATCTTAATTTTTAAAACCACTAAAAGGGTTTTGGCTGTTAAATTCCCCCCCTTTAACAATCAAGTTTAGCTGGATTGGTCAGAATTGGGGAAAGGGGGGAGATCCAAAGCAGAGCGAGAGAGAAAATGCAATATATACAGATGGGTTGAAATTGAAAAGGTGTGGGCTTTGCAGCAGGGAGCAGAAGGAAGACTGCATCGACAGTCTTTCTTTTGCAGCCCCCGATCTTCCTGTAGATTTTATGCATCCTTTCAGCAGTTAAGAGACTAGAGATCTTATGAACTATTTTTTGTGTATATTGTGACTCTTGGGAGGCCTTGCAAGCAATCAAAACTTAAAAAATCAAACACATCCACTAGTAGGGAGGTTCAGATTGGCTTGCATGATGTCAAAACGTAAAAAAATAACTCGTGTTGGGTGCCAGGCAGTTGGTATCAGTGGGGAAAGAGCGAGTATCAGAAGGCCAAGGCAGCTGCCGGTACTCGTTTTCCTTCCACACACCGACCTGAAACCCCGCATCAGGAGTTTTCTTTGCAGTTGGGTGACTACATCCATCCCCAACCAAAAAGTGGAAGTTTCATTAACAAGACTAAGAATCAGGCAAAAGACTGATCATGGCTGATGATGGCTAAAAGTCAAGCATTTGTGAGAGATGCCAGGAGCCATTTAAAGATCGCACATGTAGTGGAAATGGTAATATTTTCAGACCAAAGAAATGTATTTTCTCCCCAATAGATGAAAAAAGCACTGGGGGGGATTGTGACACAAAAGGGGCATTGTTTTCCCTTAAGGGACAAATATGTTTAGCAATAATTTTATAGATTAGAGATATATTTTTGCTTTTTATTTTTAATCAATTTTTTGTTATTTGTAAAATTTTATTGATAATTTTTAAATTTTTAAACATTTTAAAATTCTATTTAACATGGTATTTGCCTAATTTCTTGGGTGTTTACACGGCAGATAATTTTAAATAATCAAATCAAAATCAGTCGATCCAGCTTGCAGAGAATTTTTCTACCCTGGAGCGTAGTCCATATCTCTTTTGGGTGTGACCAAGAAGTGTAGAAGGATGTCTGGCTACAGGAAACCTGCTCGATCAACAAGAGCATTTGGAGATGCGGACCTATGCAGAAGGGCCAAGCTACGTGTTTTCAAAGGCCTTTATATGCCATTTTTTTTTCTCTATGGGAAATGAAAAATGGAGTTATCTAGTGCCTTTTAAAACTCGTCCGATGCCTTTGTAACCCTCTCTTCGCCCCGACATGGGGATCGCCCTCAGGCTAATGGGCACCTACCCGTTTTCCCCCGGGTGATCCTGCCCCTCAGCTGTCTCTTTTTGAGAAAA
>NW_023648664.1:0-6727 GCF_015228065.2 Penaeus monodon | reverse complement strand
TAGACAGACGGAGACTGCGACGCTAGAGGTTCTTAGACCGTCGCATGACGACTACTCGAAGCATCTGCCAAGAGTTTCATGATCAAGAACGAAAGTTAGAGTTCGAAGGCGATCAGATACCGCCTAGTTCTAACCTTAACGATGCTGACTAGCGATCCGCCGCAGTTATTCCATGACCCGGCGGGTAGCTTCCGGGAAACCAAAGTCTTTGAGTTCCGGGGAAGTATGGTTGCAAGCTGAAACTTAAAGGAATTGACGGAAGGCACCACCTGGTGTGGAGCCTGCGGCTCAATTTGACTCAACACGGGGAAACTCACCAGGCCAGGACACTGAAGGATTGACAGAATGAAGGCTCTTTCTCGATTCGGTGGGTGGTGGTGCATGGCCGTTCTTAGTTGGTGGAGTGATCTGTCTGGTTAATTCCGATAACGAACGAGACTCTAGCCTGCTAAATAGTCGACGGGTCTCTCGCCCAGCCTTCGCCCTCGGGCGTGGGCTCGGGTTCCCCTAAACCCGGCCGTCGCGCGGGCCTCCGCCGTCGGTTGGTTAGCGCCGCCGGCGGCGCGCCCCGCGGCGCCGGAAACTGGCGTCCGCTTCGCAGTCTTCTTCTTAGAGGGATAAGCGGCAGCAAAAAATATACTAGCCGCACGAGAGTTTGAGCCATAACAGGTCTGTGATGCCCTTAGATGTTCTGGGCCGCACGCGCGCTACAATGGAGAGTTCAGCGAGCTGTCCCTGCTCCGAGAGGAGCGGGTAACCTCGTGAAAGCTGTCCTTAAAGGGGATTGGGGCTTGCAAATGTTCCCCATGAACGAGGAATTCCCAGTAGGCGCAATTCACCAGATTGCGCCGATTTAGTCCCTGCCCTTTGTACACACCGCCCGTCGCTACTACCGATTGAATGGTCTAGTGAGGGCACCGGACTGGCGCCCTTGGAGCCGCTACCGCCGCCTCGGCGGCGGCCAGCGCCCTCGGGTCGACGGAAAGGTGTCCAAGCTGGGTCATTTAGAGGAAGTAAAAGTCGTAACAAGGTTTCCGTAGGTGAACCTGCGGAAGGATCATTAACGAGTGCTAGCAGCAGCAGCAGCACCACCACCGAGTAGTGGTGCCGCCGAAAGAGGCAACTCGCGTGCAACCCGAACGATCGGACGGACGGACGGACGGACGGGCGAGGGCCAGTGACCAAGGGGCGGAGACGGTCTTGTCTCCTGCCGCGGTCCACCTCCCAGCTCCTCGTCCCCATTTCCTCCTCCTCGTCCGCGGGGGGCTCTCGGCACGGCTCCCCGGCCCTTTTCTCTCCACCATCCCTCCCTCCCTCTGGCCGGCCGGCCGGAGGGAGGCGGGGAGGAGAGGAGGGGGCCGAACCCAAAAGTCTTTGTCAGCCCCGCCTGGGTCACCGGGGCCTACGAGGTCGGCGACGGCGCCGGGCGCGAAGCGCGCTCGGCGCCGTGGGCTACGCGTTTTCTCAGAGCGCAGGTTACCCTCCCCTCCGAGGCCCTTTTTTGAGTGGGAGGCGATCGAGTAGTGTGTGTGTGAACTCGAGGAAAGAGAAACCCAGCAAAGACTCTTAACGGGGGATCACTTGGCTCGTGGGTCGAGGAAGACCGCGGCAAGAAGCGATGTTTTGGTGGCTATCGCAATTCTCCCGTGATTCCATCGACGTGTCGAACGCACATTGCGGCGGCCCTGTGCCTTCTTCGAAGGACGGCTGCCACCTTCCCTCGAGTGTCGTGACGTTGCCTCCCGGGAGACAGTACGGACGGCTGCGGACTGCGGCGGCGGAGGGCTCCGGTCCTCCTGCCCCTTTCCGCCCGTTCTCCGGGAAGGCCGCTACGAGAATCTCTTTAGAGTGAGGCGAAACAGCGCCGTGTAGGTGGCCCCCTTTCGCGGCGGCGGCTCTCTCTCTCTCTCCCCCCCTCATCTGAGGGCAGGAGAAGGAGCAGGAGCTTCCGGCGGCGGGGACTCCGCAAAATGCACAACGGGGGGTGTTTTGGGGTCCGGCGGCTTCTCCTCAAGCCTGCCGGCTCCACTCAAACCCGTGCCGGAGGTGCGGCGGCGGCGGCGGCGGCGACTTGCTTGCTCGCTCGCTCGCTCGCACGACCATTCCGCCCTGGGGAGTTCGCCGGACCAGAGAGGGGCGGGTTTCGTTGGAGGAACTCGCTCCCGGGTCCGGACGTTCCCTTAAGACGCTTGGAGGGCTCGCTCTCTTCCGTCGCCGTCGGCTCGGACGGGCGGACGGACGGGCGGACGTACCTCGTCCTCCTCCTCCTCCTCGTCCGGCCGACTACCGGCCGATTGTTGGTCGGGACCTGCCTGCCACTGGCCCAGAAAAGGCGAATGTTCCGAAAAGAGCCGGAGAGGCGCTCTCCCAAAGCCGTGAAAGCCAGCCGTCCGGTGCACCCCCCCCCCCCCCCCCCGAAAGGAGAGGAAGGGGGCCGGGGCCATCCGGCCGTGCTGGAGAGGGCAAGGGCGCACCCTGAGATCGCGAGACCGCGTAGATTGGGGCCCTCTCCGCGCCACGAAACCCCGCGTGAGGTTTCGGGGCAGGCAGGGGGGCGTGGAAAGCCGTTAATCAACGGACTAAGAGAGCGAAATGATCCCAAAGCACAAAACAAGCAAGACGACGGCGACGGCGGCGGCGGCGGCGGCGACTCGTTCGCCCGCTCGCTTGCTCGCTTTTTTTTGTACGTACGTCGACCTCGAGTGGAGGGAGATGACCCGCCAAATTTAAAAATTAATAAGCGGAGGAAAAGAAACCAACCGGGATTCCCAGAGTAAGTGCGACCGAAACGGAAGAGCCCAGCGCAAAGCCTCGCGCCCCCTTCGCGGGGGCTCGAGGGGTGCTGCGTTCGGGAGAGGTCCTGCACGCGCTTCCGAGCCGCCTAAGTTGTTCATGAATGACTCTCATACCCACGGAGGGTGTCAGGCCCGTGTGGCGGAAAGGGACTTCCTCCTCCTCGTTCGCGGGGAGGGGGGTTTCGGGAGTGCGGAACGGGCCTCTCCTTAGAGTCGGGTTGCCTGAAACCGCAACCTAAAGCAGGTGGTAAACTCCATCTAAGGCTAAATATGACCACGAGACCGATAGCGAACAAGTACCGTGAGGGAAAGTTGAAACAGAACCCTGTAGAGAGAGTTCAAGAGAACGTGAAACCGTTAAGAGGCTAAAGGGGCGGAGATTCGAAGATCGAACTGGGGGGATTCAGTTCGTCGGCCTGCCGGGAGACGGCAGCGGGCGTGGCGACTTCCCGTTCCGGAGGCCTCGGCCGAAGGAGCCAACGCGGGGAGCGGCCCCCCGCCGCCTGCCCGGCGCCGGCGGGCGATCTTCCCCCCGCAGTAGGTCGCCGCGACGCGTTGGGGACACACGGGCGCCCTGGGGCCCGGGTCCTGGTAGGAACCGGCGGCGCGTTCGTCCTCCGCTCCTCTTTTGGGCGGGGGGCGTTTTCCAGCGCGCCCGCCCGGGGGATCCCCCGGTGCCCTCGTCTTGCCCCCCCGACGGTCTCTCCTCCGGGGCCTGCCGGGAACGGGGGACTGGTCCGAGGCCGCGGTCGAGCCTAATTCGCTGGCTCCCGCGCTTCCCTTTCCCTCTCCCGCGTGGCCTTCGCGGCGTGCAAAGAGTCGGTACTCCTCCCGACCCGTCTTGAAACACGGACCAAGGAGTCCAACATGTATGCGAGTCAATGGGCGCGCTAAACCCACGGGCGCAATGAAAGTGATCGGGCCGATCCCTCGGAGCAGCGGGCGGCCGCGCGCACCCGGACGGAGTGACTGACTTTCCTCCCCGGGACGGCGCGGGCTCCCTCCCGCTCCCGCACGCCCCGCACGCCCCTCACCGGGCGGCGGGGGGCGCAGGTCCGGACTCGCCATGACGAACGGTCGCCCCCCGCCTCGGCGGGCTCGGGCGGCCGGATGTGTCGGCGGTTACCCAGAGCATAGATGTTGGGACCCGAAAGATAGTGAACTATGCTTGGCCAGGATGAAGCCAGGGGAAACCCTGGTGGAGGTCCGAAGCGTTTCTGACGTGCAAATCGATCGCCAGAGCTGAGTATAGGGGCGAAAGACCAATCGAACTATCTAGTAGCTTGGTTTCCCTCCGAAGTTTCCCTCAGGATAGCTGGCGCTCGCTTCGAACGAGTTCCATCCGGTAAAGCGAATGACTAGGGGTGTTGGGGACGAAATGTCCTCAGCCCATTCTCAAACTTTAAATGGGTGAGGTGCCGGGCTTGCTTCGCTGAAGCCCCGGACGAGAATCGGAGTGCCTAGTGGGCCAATTTTGGTAAGCAAACTGGCGCTGTGGGATGAACCAAACGTCGAGTTAAGGGGCCTAAATGGATGCTAATTCCGATCCCATGGAAGGGAGTTGCTTGCTATAGACAGCAGGACGGTGGCCATGGAAGTTGGAATCCGCTAAGGAGTGTGTAACAACTCACCTGCCGAAGCAAGTAACCCCGAAAATGGCATGGCGCTCAAGCATCCTCCCGATACTCGACCGCCGGGCGCACTATAGGCTGCGTCGAGGAGGTCTCGAGGCCCCGGCGAGTAGGAGGGCGCGGTGGTGAGCGTAGAAGGATACGGCGCGAGCCGGTCTGGAGCCGCCACTGGTGCGGATCTTGGTGGTAGTAGCAAATGCTCGAGCAAGCCGAACCTCGTTGACCGAAGCGGAGGAGGGTTCCCCGCCAACATCGCTTGGTCGTGGATAAGTCGGCCCTTAGCCCGAGGATAGCTTCCCTCCGATCCCCGGAAAACGCCACAAAACAGTCGAGAGCTCTTCTTGGGATCTCCCTGTTTTGGAAAGGGGTCGAGGCGGCACGAGGCCCGAGCAGCAGCAGCCAGCCCAACCCGGGCGGGCGGGCTCTCGGGGCTTGTCGGCGCCGGCTGCGAACGGTGTGGGCCCTGATGATGATGGTTTTTTGATGAGAAACCACTCTCAGGGCCTCTCGCGGCCGGCGTCTTGGCCACGGCCTTTTTTTTGCTCGCTTGCTCGCTTGCTCGCTTGCTCGCTTGCGCTGGCCGGCCACGCCAATCCCCCGCCTCAGCAATTTGTCTGGATCCAAAACGACAAAGGAGAAAAAGAAAGAAAGAGAGAAATGCAAAGAAACGGTCCAGTCAGATTTTTGGGCTAAAGGGAATACGGTTAAAATCCCGTGACCTGCCCCGTGGGAAGACAGACCCGTGCGTGGGAAAATATTTAGAGTGCGGGTGGCCGTCTAACGAGTGCGGCGGCGCGCGTGGGCCGCGCGGCGTCGTCGTCGTCGTCGGGAGTCTCTCCCCCCTCTTGGGTGGGGGTTGGCGAACGACGACGGCACCGCCGCCGGCGCCGGCGCCGCCGCGGTTACGACGATCCTCCTCCCGATCCTTCTGTGAGAGGGCTTTCTCAGGAGTGCGGAAACTCCGCATTCCGTCGACCAGCGCCGGTCTCGCCGACTACTCCTCCTCCTCCTCCTCAGGCAGGAGGGAGGAGAAGAAGAAGGCTCGAGACCCCCTAGTAGGCTCTGGCGGCAGTGCAGACCTCCCCTTCGCTCTCGGAGTAAGCGCCTTTATTATTATTGCCGGAGACGGTTACGGCTCCGTGCGCAGAGCGAGCGCTCGCGCCCAACCCAACCCCCCAATGGTGTTTTCAGTGCCGGTGGTCCGGAGGCCAGTGCGTGTGCTTGGCAACAGGCGTACTCGTTCGCCGACGCCGGCGGTAGCCCGGGGAAGAGCTTTCTTCTCTTTTTTAGGCTGCTGGAGGCCCCCAAGTTCGTTCACTTTGAGTGGGGGTCGTTGGCCGTAACAGCCATACGTGAGATTGTGATCTGTTGGGAGCAATCCTCGCTGTTGCGATCGCCACCGGTTCGCCGTAGAGCACCGCGCAAATAAGCGCTTGGTGTCCCGTGCGCTACCGCCGGCCCTTGAAAAGGTGGATAGGGTAAACCCCCTCCGGTACCAACCAAACCACCAACCGACAGAGCATGTTTTATTTGAGAGGGGGTGGGGTGGCGCGGCTTGCGCGCCGCTCGTCGAACGCCGCAGGCCGAAACGAGAGCGAGTTCTGCGGGGCGGAGGACTAGCACCAGCCATGATTAGTGTGGCACCGCCAGTGGCGTACAAGGGGACAACAGAGTTGGAGGCGCCCCGGTCGGGGGAAGAAGAAGAGGAGGAAGAGGAAGGAAGGAGAGTTAGTGCTCTTCTTCCTTCCTTCCTTTCAGCCTTAGCCCTCGGGAGTCGAGATGCCTACCCAGCGCGCCCGCGTTGCGGGGGGGCAGTCCGTACCTTACTCCGCAGCAGGTCTCCAAGGTGTTCAGCCTCTGGTCGATAGATCAATGTAGGGAAGGGAAGTCGGCAAGTTAGATCCGTAACTTCGGGACAAGGATTGGCTCTTTAGGGTCGAGCCATGCCGGGCCCACAGCCGGAAGCGGTCCCTCGTTCCCCTGGCGGGTCGGCCGCCGGTGCGGCGCGGAGGCGGCGGCGAGGAGGGGGCCCAAGGGTGCCCTTGGCGGTCGGCGCCGCGGCGTTTCTGTCCGCTCCGAGGGAGAAGGACTGGGCGAGGGGCGGCCTTTCACGAGGTCGCTCCGAGCTCGGACCCGACCCCGCAGGGCGGCTGCCGTGCCTGCGGCTGCTCGCCTGCCGCTGGTGCCCTCCCCTCCGCTCGAGCCGCGCAGCCCGAGCGCCCGCCGGCATCACGCGCCCCCGCCGTCGCGGGTCGGGACCAACGCGGAAGGCGCCTCTCGGGCAAAGGCCGGGGTTTCCCT
>NW_023648663.1:0-6727 GCF_015228065.2 Penaeus monodon | reverse complement strand
TTTGTGTATCACAAGAGTGGTTTTTGACATAGTACAATACTGTCATTCCCCCAAAAAAACAAATTTCAATTGTTTGTTTTCAGGGGTTTAACCCAGCAAGGGGATACGATATGCGAAAAAACATTTTGTTGGTCGTTAAATTAGAAAATGCTGGAATGATAAAGCGCGAAGTTAATGATCTTGTCCCACCAATTTTAAACAAAGGAACAATTTTCGGCATTGATAGAAAACACAGTTCCCAAAATCCAATCATCCAGATAGACAAATTTTTTTTTGCTAACTCCTCACTTATAAGCCCTAACAAAATTTTCCGACCATTTTTTCACTCAAAATTTCATTCGGAAACATTACTAATACAATGTTCGGAACTTATGATGGGAGCACATCGGATTTAAAAAACCCCCATAAAAATCAATAAGCATTTAAATGGTAAAGGTATAGCAGGGAAGGGAGAAATGGCGGCTAAAACCATGTCAAACACAGTCCCAAATATTTCCCAGTTTTGGAGGGAAAAAAATCTTTTTAAAAAAGATTGGCGGATACTAGAATTTATATCTTTGGTTTGTTTCGGGTTTTGATTTCTTTAAATTTGGACCCCGAATGACAAAAGGATAAAAAGCTGCTTTTGCATTTTTTTACAAAATCATAGTAAAATTCTTCTAGAAATGCACCACAGCCACAATTTTTACAGGTTGTAAAAAAGGTAGTTTATCCATTCAAAATTGTCTCATTATATCTTGAAACTTTTGTTTGTGTTTATGCTTTGGAAATCAGAGATTTAATGTTTAAATAACATGACCTACAGACTCGTAAAAAAGGACTTTAGCACTTTTTTTTTCGGATTAGACAAATGGGCGTGAATTCCTTACACTTTAAATTTCAGTTTAATTTTTCCTTGGGGCAGATTTAGAGGGGGGCCAGTGAGAGTGTAAAAAAGACAAATTTTTAGGACCACCCCTGTGGAGTTTAGATCTGAATTCTGAATAATGTGTCCTCTAGCTTTTGCAATACAGATCTTAACGGGCAGGAGAACATGGGAAGGGACTTTGCATTTGAAGAGACCCTGGATAATCTATTTAGATTTAAGCATTGAGATATGTTAGGGGGTTTTATTACCAAGAAGTTCCTCAGTATATTTTTTTTTAGTTAATTTTTGAAAAAGGAGACCTGGTAGATTTTAATGTTAAAAAAAGAATGGGTTAAGTCACCAACAAAGATTTTTTTTTTTTAATGGAAGAAATTGTTTTTCAGTTTCACGAAGGAAAATCATTTAAGGGTGAGGTAAAGTATTATCCAAAGTGTGTACAGAAATCGTAAATTGTTAAGTTACCAGTGAGTTTTTAATTTTTTTTTGAATTAGATTGTATTTTTGTTTTTAGAATTTAAAAAGAAACTTTTCACATTCGCCCCAAAAAAGCTGAAAAACAAACAGTAAATTGGTGAAGAAAAAATATCTAAATAAAAAATTTTATTTTTATTCGATTCTAATTTTCGTATGCAATCTAAAATTTTAAACATATCTATTTTTTAAAATTTAATTTGTCGAAGGTCACAAAGTCATTTTCACATATTAAAGTGCCCGATATTTGGGGTAAGGTTAAGTCCAAATGCGAAGCTTAGGGGGAAGGGAAACCCGGCCTGTGTCGACTCCAGGCGAACCGCCCCCCCTCGGATGGAGGCCGACACGTTTCCCCTGTACTAGCCCCGGGGGCTGATTTGGGTGTCAGTACTAAGTAAAATATCCACCCCTTTTATGACATTTGGGGAGACCGGGGTCTCCCTTTTGGCCAGCCCCGACGAGGATAAGTTTCGATATCGACTTACCCTTATATGAATTTTGGGGGGCATGTTTTGTCTAATGTAATAAATCTTGTGTCTCGAAATTCGGAAAATCCTTTTTTTCATCACTTTTTGTGGTAAATGTGTACCTTACAGAGGGGAGAGTACCCAAATTCCCTAAGTACATACTTCGAAAGCTTGGGATTTAAAGAAATGCCCAAAAAAAATTTCAAGAATATTGGAAGGATTTTCCCCATATAGAGCCCCCCCATTAAAATTTTAGAATATATAATACGAAATATCCCACAAACTCATCTGCCTTTTCATTTTTTTTTATACAAACATTTTCTATTAGGTTTCACCCTTTTCTATTTTAATTCTATACGTGACCCAAACTGCATTTAGCAGATTACTCGCATTCTTGATCATGGTGCTTCAACCTCCCGGCCCCGACCCTACGGGCCCCAGCAGCTTCTGACCTGACCCGCAAGTGCTGAGCATGAATCGTTTTCCCAAGACATCGACAGGGAAGGGCATTTGATGGGCTCTAACTGTCCCTCAACGACATCGAAATGGACGCAGTTTGAAAGGGTTTGTTTTATTTAAAATGTTTTCTGAGGAGCGAGCGAGGCACTCAAATGCAGAGGGAGGAGTTGAAGAAACCGACAGTTATTTTCAGTGGGCAAAGGCGCCATATGGTAAGGGTCCGCGACGACGCGGGAGGGATTCGGAAAGGAGATGGAGGGGGGATCCCGTTGTCGGACGAAAGCTCTCAAGCCGCTGTTTGGAATGAGGTTCCGGTGGGGAAAAGTTTAGTTCCACGAGGAGGGGGCCTGGGAGCTACACTTCCCGCTAGCATCTAGTGAAAAACCCCGGGCACCCTGGCCCCCCACTCAGCAGTGACAAGGTCGGCAAGATGAACTAGTGTGAATGAGGGGAATGTTTGCTGGCAAACCTTGATCCGGTGCTATGCGCGGGGGAGCTTTTTTTTAAAAAGAAAAAGGGAAAAATAAATAAGGCAAAACAGAAAAAAGGAAGAAATATAATCCCCAAAATAAGGTGCTGGTGTTTGTATATCAGCGGGGGGGAAAACTGTCGTTCAATATAAAGCCTTACACTGGTAAAATGGTTTCACCCCCCATTTTTTTTGACTGATTTACTTTCAGAAAAGACATAGGAAATTAGAAGGTGGAACATGATGACACTTACTAGTTACAAGTACACCGCTTGCATAACTGGAGAAG
Source organism: Penaeus monodon (assembly GCF_015228065.2). Taxonomy (NCBI): domain Eukaryota; kingdom Metazoa; phylum Arthropoda; class Malacostraca; order Decapoda; family Penaeidae; genus Penaeus; species Penaeus monodon. Next base: position 3,704 of record NW_023648663.1, on the reverse strand, counting down.
ACAAGGCATCGGCTTTGCGTGATGTGGGGCCCTTCCCCAGAATGTAGGCTGTGAATTTTTCCGTATCCGTATAGATCGCTTCTTATCTGTCCGTAGATCTGAAAGGAAAGTATCTTGGCCGACGTTACACACGATTAATAAAAACTTAGCTTCAGATGATGAGGGAAGCATAAAAAATTTGCACACAAAAAAACAGCGCATAAAAATTATTAGATGCAAAGATATGATTACATTCGAAAAATTTTTTTTTTGCAGTTCAAATTTTGTAAACACAATTATTCATTTTCCAATTTGAGTAAATGGATGTGTAAAAATGTTTTTAGAATGAAAAACGTCTCGATAATCTAACCATAAGATTTATGAAACACTTGGGAGTTTATACAGCCTTAGCAAAATTAAGATAGTGTTTAGGGAAATGTTTCGAATCCAAGTTTTTGGATACGGAAAATACTAAGTCATGAAACTGGGAAAGGGGTATATATATGTAAAAATATATATATAATATATATATATATATATATATATTATATAATATATATTTTATATATATGTATGTATATATATAATATATATATTATATATATCATAATATGTATGTATATAATATTTTATATAATATATATATATCTATATTTTTATATATATTTTAACGCCAGGCGCAGTCTCAGATATGTATCGATTAGATTTTGTTTTTACAAGTCGATTAATGGACACTATCTGCCATATGTGCAGAAGATACCATAGTGAAATGCTTTTGTTTATTGCTTCTCACACTATAGCGGCAAATTTGTGGTAGATTATAGCGAAGTATGTATTTGTCTCACTGGGAGGTTGGACTGTATAGAGGAAACAAAATGTCTCGTGGGATTCCCATTATCAGCAGTCTTTCTTCAGTCTGTTCCTTTTCTCAGTAAGAATTCATTTGAACTTGATATTTATATACAAACTAAATAGTAAATCCAAAGCAGGTTTTTGATTATTGAGTTGTCCCCCCAAAGCTTATTCATTTTCTTTAAAGTAATCTTTTTTAAAAAAGAATACGAAAGGCATAACTAATGTAGAAAAACACACGTTATGCAGATAAATCAATAATTCTTTGAAATTAAAAGGGTCTATTAACGATTATTCTAAATATTTTATGGATATCAAAAAAAGTAAATATTTTGTATTTGTGGTTATCCTGAACAAAAATATTTTACATACGCAACGGGTAGATATTAAATAAAAGGGGCGGATTGTCATTTTTGGGAGGACTTTCTGATTTTTTGGGAAAATTTTCACACAAAATAATTAAATGAAATTATATAGAGACTAAATATGTAACAGAATTTCTTTGCTTGTGTGTTCTACACTTTCTTCTTAAAGTTTGGGGGAAAACTTAGAAGGATCCATCTGATGTATTAGCATATAACTTTTTGAAAAGGACGTGTTTCTTTCACGCACAGTGTTTTCTGGAATGCGTTCTCTTCACTAACAGTCCTGTTCGGAAACCGAACTTCTTATATCTTTATCATCGCCTGTGATTCTTTTTTTTTTTTTTTTTTTTTTTTTTTTTTTTTTTTTTTGCTATGACCTCCTTTTCTCTTTCACAAACCAGAACCCCCTCGTTTAATTTCCCACGTTTCTGAGACGTAATTGATTAGTAAAAATATGTCCCCCCGGGTACTTTTTTTCCTCCAGTTTTCTAAGTTTTACAGTTTTCAGTCTCTCTCCGTAGTGTAAGCCCTTCAATTTGGTGTTCCTCTTGTGTCCACTCGTTGAAAGTGTTCCAGTTAAACGTCCTTCCATTAGCACCAACTCTTAACCACTGCAGCGAGCTCTAAAATTGATATGAATGACATTCGTGGTGATTTTCTCTACTATATTTTCTTTGTTCATTATGAAAGCCCTCTGTTTGCGATCGGCGATAGCATTTTCTGGCTATTTAGTGGTAAATGCTTCCCATAGCTTTTTGTAGAGGCCTGTTTTGCCATCATCCTGCCCGACGTATGGCATTTGTTGGTATTGATTCCATATTCTAACTACAGCTCCGCTTTGCCCTTTTACCCAGCTTTCGATGTCTTTTTGGAGACTGGAGGTATTTATTTGTTACTCAAAATTTATGCGTTGTCTGCGAACATATTAGATAGTTATGTCTCAGCCCGGTCACTGATAAAAAGGAAAAACAAAATTGCTGTTTTTTTAACACAGGGGCTTTTTAACCTGGATCCATGAACCCCGGAGACCAAGATGGGTTCAGAGGGTCAAATAAAAATATTGTGTTTTTATTAGATTGTTTAATATAAAGTCTAATAATACTTTGTGCATCCATATGTGAAAAAGACACCCAAACACAATGAATAAATTAACTTACAAAATTGTTTGCTCAGTTCGTTGCATTTTCATAAAGATTTTTTTTACCTAAAATACTGTGCAAGTTCCTTTTCTTCTGTTTGTGGCATTTTTCAAATAAAGTACAAGTAATGTTTAAAATAATAAGATCATGGACGTAAAATGGGTAAAAATGATAATTATGCTGAAAAAAAGGGATAATTAAAAAAAGATTATTACTGATAATGAGAAAAAACAAAAAGATAATGAGATCAAAACGGTAACAATAATAATGATAATAAAATTTAAAATAAATAAAATAATAAGCAAAATAAAAATGAAACAATGAATGAGATGAGTAATAATGATAGTGAGTATAAAATAAAATGATGAAAATAAGTATTTGTAGTGGATAAGTCAAGTCCGTAGATTTTGAGGTTTGGTTTTGGAGCGTGGGGTTGGGGATTTTTGGGGTGACCCCCGGGTGATTTTAAATGATCCCGACACAATAAAAAAACAAAAAATAAATCACTGGCTGAAAAGAAGCAAAAATAAAAAAGAGCATCATATTATACATTTATACGCACAAATCTTTGAACATAACAATAACAAAAACACCTCACTTATTGGAACAGAGGAACCCCAAAACAGCACGGAAGCACCAGTCAGCCCGCAATAATCAACGGTCTGTCACCAACAAAATAAAAGCCTCTCCCTTTACCGACCGGCTTGACCCTTTTTTATGGGGCTTCCCGGCTGGGATGTTTACCCGTAGCAGTTATTTTTAATTTTTAAAAAGATTTAAGAATAAAGGGAAAAATAAAAAAATACAAAAATGAGCACATAAAATAAAAAAAAGCAGGAAAGTACGAAAAAGTGAAAGAAGGGGTCCGTGAGGGAAAAGGGGGAAAAAAACGAAAAGGGGAAAAAGAGTGAGAAACAAAACTAAAGGGGAGAGTCGAAAGGAAAAAAGGAAGAATAAGGGAAGGTAAGTATAGACATAAGGTAATAGGTAAGAGTGTTACGTGCTAGAAAAAGTGTAGATGTAGAGTAGATCGCGGGGCCAAGGGAAAGGGAAGTCAGGGGTTTAAAAAAAAGGTTTATCTTTTTAAAAAAAAAAAAAAAACAAAAAAGGAAAACACAAAGTTAAGTTAAGTAAGTTTATTACCACCCGGGTATCGCTCAGGCGGGGGAACATGATTACAGTTTTACATATTTGACATTGTACAGTAGTCGTAACTACTGTAGTTGTACAAGGGAAAAAAATAAATAAAAACATACATCTACAAAAAATTTTTTAAATGCTTTTGCCACTGGTTTTAATAACCGTTATTGAATACGGGAGTTATCACAAGTAAATTAGGGTATAGTACGAGTATATCTTCAATGTATCA
>NW_023648662.1:0-6727 GCF_015228065.2 Penaeus monodon | reverse complement strand
TTAAAAATTTAAATTAATTTTATATATAAAATATATATTTTTTAAAAAAAAAGATTTATTTTATATAGAAAATATATATATTTTATTTATATATACTGTATTTAATATGTTTTCCTGTATTATTTTGTTAAAATTATATTTATATTTTATTAATATATATATTATAAATATATTATATATATAATATATATGTACATTAAATAGTCATTATGATAGAATATAAATTTTTAAACATAAAACAATTGGGGTAAGAATATGTGATATAAATTATAATAAAAAAAATTTTAAAAATAATTATTATAGTTAAATTTAATAAAATAAATATTATTAACAATAAAAATTTTTAAAAACACACACACCAACACACACATCCCCCACACCACCCCCACAACACACACACAACATCCCCACAACACACCAAACACACACACACACACACCTATCACACACACACCATACCACGCCACACGCGCGCGACACCACATAACACAACACACAAAAACAACCACCACACACAACACACACAAAACCACACACACACACAACCCCCAACACGGTATAAAAATAAATATATAATTAAATTTAAAATAATATTTTAATATAAAAATTTTTAATATAATAATATATGGGATTATTTTAAAATTATAAATATAAAATAAGTATATAAATAATTATTAATTAATATATATATATTATGAAACATATACAAAAATATTTATATTATAAATAATATATTATATATTATATATATTATTATAATATTACGTGGTGTTGTGTGTGTGTGTTGTGTGTCTGTGTGTGTGTGTTGCTGTGGATAGGAAAAATACAATATTATATATAGATTATATAATATATAACTATATATATATTATATTATATATTATATATATAATACACACCACACACCACACACCAACACACATAATATTTATATCGTGTGCGGTGTGTGTGTGTAAAATATATATATAATTATTATATTATATTATATTATATTAAAATTTTAATTTAATATATATTTTAAATATATTATACTATATATACATATAAAAATAAATACACACACACTCATCCCAAAAAACCACATACCACACACAGCACAAACAAACCACACACACACACCCCCCCACACATGTTATATATATATATATAATATATATATATTATAATTAATATATAATATAAAATTTTATGTACATATAAATATATATATTTATATATACTATAATTATAATATAATATATTAATAAAATTAAAATAATATATACGAATATATATATGTATTCCTGTATGAAATTATGTATTATATATATATATAAATATATATATATTATATATATTTTAAAAAAATATTATATATATATATTAATATATATATATATATGTGTGTGTGTACATATAATAGTCATAAGTTAGTATATCATTTTTCATCTACTCATTTATATGTGTGATATATGAAATATTGTTAAAATATTATTTATATTAAAATATATATAAATAATAATAAAATTTTAAATATATGTATATTTATTAATTTTAAATATATTTTAATATTAAAATTCATAAATATTAAATAACACACACACCAAAAAACACACATCACCCACACCCAACCCACACACCAACCACAAACCCCCCAAACCCCCCAAAACCCCTAAAACACACACCATAACACAGAACACGCGCGCGCACACACACAACACACACACACCAAAACACCACACACCCAAACACACACACACCAAAACCCCCAAACCACCAAAAACAAAAACACAACGTTATAAAAAATAAAAAAATATATAAATAAGATATAATAAAAATTATAAAATATTTAATAATTTATTTTAAAGATATATTATAGATATATATATAATTATAATAAATATATATATAATATATATAATTATATATAATATATATATATAATATATGTATAAATTATAAAATTATTTTAATAAAATTTTTTAAAATATAGTATACACTATCCTACATATAATATTATATAATATTATATATATTATATAATATATATATATAATATATATATAACGTGTTGTTGTGGTGTGTATTGGTGTGTCTGTGTGTTTTGTGTGTCTTGTGTGGGAAATAAAAAATTTATAAAAATATAATAATATTTTAATTATATATTTTATATATATAATATTATATAATCACACACACACACACACACACACACACACACACACACACACACAACACACCCCAACAATATATATGCGTGGGTGTGTGGGGTTGGGTTGAATATATAATAATTTAAAAATTATTATATAAATATATATAAAATTTTAAATATAAATAATAATCTTTTATATATATTTTATTTTAAAAAAATTTACTACATTCTTTATAAAAAAATACACCCCAAAATCATCCCACACACACATACCACCCCAAAACCCCACACACACACACACACCCCCAGCCACACACACACACACACCACACACCCACACACCCCCACACACACACACACACACACACCTCACACCCCAAAAACCCACAACACACACGCCCCACACACACACCACAAACACACACCCCCCCTACACCCCACCCACACACCCACACACACACCACCCACCACCCCCAACACAACCAACACACCACACCACACACACATAAAATATATATTATATATATTAATATTATATAAATAATAAATAATTATTATTATATATACATAATATATATATTATATAATATTAATATTAATAATAATTTTTAAATTAACTATTATTATTTAAAAATATTAATATAAATTAATATTATATAATTTAAATATCTTTTGGGGGTTGTGTGTGGTTGTGTGTGTGTGCGCGTGTTGTGAGTGTTGTGTGGGTGATACATGGTGAAAAAAAATACATATACAAAATATATTTTATATAATATATTATTTTTTTTATATATATATAATATATTATATATAATATATTTTAACATTTAATATTTATTATAATTTTTTAAATATTATATTATATATATAAAATTTTTTCACAACATTAAATGGTAAATACACAAAACCCCCCAACACAACACACCACCACAAAACCCCCACAAAAACACAACACATATATAGATTTTAATATAAATATATATTAAAATTATATATATAATATGTGTGGTGTGTGTGTTTTGGTGTGTGTGTGTGTGTGTGCGTGTGTGGAGGTTGTGTGTGTGTGATCATGTGTGAAAAAAAACATAACGAAAATATATATTTTATATTTTAATTATATTATATATATTATATAATAAATATATAATTATATATATGTATAATCATTTATATATTTATTATATTTAAATATATATTTATCACACCCCCCACACAACACCACCCACACACACACACACACCACAACACACACCACACACACAATATATATGCTGTGGTGTGGGTGTGTTTTGTGAATATATAATATATTAAAATTATATATATATATATTTATATATATATTAATATTCAATATAATAATATTATAAAATTATATATATATATATAAATTTATATTAATATATAACATATAAAAAAAACACACACACACACACAACCCCCAAACCACACTAAACCACACCAACCAACACACACACACGCACAACACACAACAATAACAACACACACAATACCAACACACACACACCCACACACACCACACACCACACCACCACAACACCCACACATATATATTAATATATATAATATAATATATAAAAATTTTAATTTTATATAAATATATATACATATATTATATATATATATAATTTATTAATAGTATTAATATTATATATAATTATATATATATTAATTATAATAATATATATATGGTGTTTGTGTGTGGTGTGTGTGTGTGTGTGCGCTGTGTGTGAGTGTGTGGGTGTGTGAACATGTGTGAAAAAAAATAAAATACAAATATATATATATATATATTTTTATATTATATATAATATATAATATATATTATATATATATATATGCCAGATAGATAGATAAAAAATGATATAAATGTATAATACTATATATGTAATATATAAATTTTAACAACATATACTTTAATACACAACACACAACACCACACACACCACACCAAAACAAAATATATATATATTATTATATATTTTATATATATATTATAATTAGATAGAAGAAGTGATGATGATAGATAGATAGATAGAAAGATAAAGAAGTAATAGAAAAATAGATAGATAGATAATGATAATAGTAATAAATATATTATTTATATATACGTATTATGTTGGTATTATATATTATAATAATATATTAAATATATATATATTTATTATATAATATTATATGTACATATATTATTATATAATATTATATATATATATTTATTATATATAATATAAACATATATAATTTTATTTGTTTTATAATACATCATAAAACTTTAATATAAATATATAATATATATAATATTAATATATATGTTATATATAATTATATATATTTATTATATATATTTGGTGTGGGTGTGGTGTGTTGTGTGGTGTGTGTATTGTATACATACACACACAACCCCACACAACACCACACTATATTTATATATAATTTTATATTAATATTATATTATATATATATATTATATATATATTTTATATTAGTAGTAAATTTTGTATGATGTTTTAATATATATATAATATATATATAATATATATATTATAATAAAATATAAATTTTATATAATTTGTGGTTGTGTGTTATATTATTATATATATATATATTATATATATAAATATATAAATAAAAAATATATTATATTTTGGGTGTGTGTGTGGGTGTGTGTGTGGGGTGTGGTTTGTGTTGGGGGTTGTCGTGTTTAGGTTGATATTTTGAATAATAATAATATATTATATATATTATATAAAATAATAATATATAATAGATTATATATGATATTAATATATATTATTATTATAATATTATACACAATATATTGATATGGAATAGCCCCACGGAACCCAAGGGTTTTTCGAAACGTAGTCTCCTTTCAAAAAATTTTTTTTGCTATATATATAATATATATAATATATATATATATATATAATATATATATATTTTGGGTAATAGTAGATAGTAGATAGATAGATAATAGATGACAGGGTGTATGTATGTTTTTAGTGTGTAGGGTTTTGTGTGTGTGTGTGTGCGGTTTGGTGTTAGTGTGTGTGGTGTGTGTGTGTGTGTGTGTGTGTGTGTGTATGTGTGTGTAATATTATATTTGGTATTTTTATTTATGAGGTATATACTGAGTATGTCGATTCTTTTGTTCAAAAACCCAAAACCCGTAAAATAGCTTTTGGCAGCACGAGAGAGTTAAAGAGAAAGTGAAAGGAATTAAAAAGTGACGGGGAAAGTTGAAACGAGACTAATCGGACTGGCGTGCAATTCCGTAGACTGTACACGAACGCTCCATTTTTAATCCCTTTTTTGTGTGCTTTCAAGTTAAATAATTAGGGGATAATTTCCTGTATTATATACAAAGAGTGGCTTTAAAGATTCGCATCGATCTTTTCAACTTTTTTTTATTCAGTTTTAATATTTTTATCTTTCCCCATTTTTACCGCAGTAAAAGTTATAGGAAGGGGTTTCTCCTTAAAATTATATTTAACACAATTGCCCCGTAATGTGTCGCATATTTTATTAGACATTTTTACACCCTTTTTTTCCCCAAGTGCCAGTACCTACAGTTTTAATATTAAAACTCAGGTCATTTCCCCCCCGATGTAATTTATCACAGCATTTTTTCCCCCGAAAATTGGACACACAGCTGTACGTCCGGAGATTTTAAATGTTCATGTATAAAAAATTTTCCATCCCAAAAAACACAACAAGTTCTCTTATTTGGGAAACTGTTTTTACCCGTTCAATGCAAAAAGATCCACACCAGAACACTTTTTCATTGAAATTTTAAAAACCCGCGACCAAAACAGCTTACTATTCGTCTTTTTTGCGGCAGAGGGAATTTTTGGACAAAACGGGAATCTCGCGGATGGTTTTATAGTCCTTCTTCTTCGTCCTTCCTTCTTGTTTATTTGGTTCCTTCTTTCCGTTATTTTTTCTTCTTTCTTTTTGCTCAGTTTTTCTGACTTTAGGTTTTAAAATATAAAATATATATAATATATTATATATATTATAATAAATATATATATAATAAATATAATAAAATATATATTTTTATTATATCTATATATATATATATTTTGGGGGGTGTGGTGTGTGTGGGTGTGTGTGGGTGTGTGTTTGGGTTTTGGGTGTGTTTGTGTGTGTGTGTTTGTGGTGGTTTTTTTGGGTTTTTTTTTTTTGTTTTTATTGGGTTTATTTTTTTTTTTTTTTTTTTTTTTTTTTTTTTTTTTTTTTTTTTTTTTTTTTTTTTTTTTAAAAAAAAAAAAAAAAAAAAAAAAAAAAAAAAAAAAAAAAAAAAAAAAAAAAAAAAAAAAAAAAAAAAAAAAAAAAAATTATTTTTTTTATAAAAAAAAAAAAAAAAAAAAAAAAAAAAAAAAAAAAAAAAAAAAAAAACTTTTTTTATATATATAAATATGGGAAAAAAAAAAATTTTTATATATAATTTTTAAAAAAAAAAAAAAAAAATATATATTACTTTTTTTATTTAAATTTTTTTTTTTTTTTTTTTTTTTTTTTTTTTTAAATTTTTTTTTTTTTTTTTTTTAAAAAAATTATACAAAAAAAAAA
>NW_023648661.1:2500-6728 GCF_015228065.2 Penaeus monodon | reverse complement strand
TTTATTATAAAATTAGTATTATTATAAAAATATATATAATATATATTTTTAAGATGTAATTATGTAATGAATATATATATATACATTAATACAAAAAAAAAATATAATATATGGGGTAATTTGGTGTGGGTGTGTGGGTGATACACACACACACACACACACCCCAACAACACAACAACACACCCACACACACCACCACACACCACATAATAAAAATATATATATATATAGAAATATATAAATACTATATATATATATATATAATATAATATAATATAATATTAAATATATTGTATATATATATATATATATATATATATACAAAGATAATAAATATATTTTAATAAAAATGTATAATGCTAATATATATATATATATATTATATATATATATATAAAATTTTATAAATATATATATATAATATATATATATAATATATCTGGTGTGTGTGGGTGTCTGTGTGTGAAATATTATTATATATATATAATTATATATATATTAAAAAATATATAATATATTATATATAATATATGCGTACAGACAACACACTACACAAAACAACACACAAACACACACGCACACACACCACAACACACACACAAACACACACACACACACACACACCCACAACCCCAACACCACCACACACACACCACACACGCCAACACACACACACACTTCACAACACACACCACACAAACACAATATAACAATTTAAATTTTTTTGTATATAGGTAATATATTATAAAATAGGAATATTAATATAATATAATATAATAATAATATTATAAATATATTATTATTATTATAGGGACGCACAGACAACATACACAAAACACATTTACACACTACACAACTACACACAAAACCCCAAACACCACACCACACCACCAACACACGGGTAAAATAATATAATATAGATTATAAAATAAAAGAATATTATATATAATATTTTTTTTAAATTATAAATTTTATAAATACACAAAACACACAACACCACACACACACACACATATATAAAATAATTTTTATAATAATATATTAATTTTATAATAAAATTATATATTATTTGGTGTGTGTGTGTGTGGGTTTTTGTGTGTTTGTGTGTGTTGTGTGTGTATGTTTTAAAATATATATAAAATATAATATAATATATATATAATTAATATTAATGTGTGTGTGGGTGTGTGGTGTGTGTTGTGTGTGTGGTCTTGTGGACGCACAGACACACACATACACACAAACACACACACACACAACACATACCCCCTCACACAAAACACACACACACATATACAACAGTAAAAATGTTAAAAATATTTAAATATATAATAAATATAAATATATTATATATAATATATGTATTATATATATACATATTATATAATATATATATTATATAATATATTAAATTTTAATTATATGGGGGGTAGGGTTTTGGGTGGGGGGTGGGTGTGGGTGGGGTGGTGGGGTTGGGGTGGGGTGTTGGTTTGGTGTGTTGTATGTATTTTTAAACCTTACAACACACCCCACACGCCACACACACACACACCACACCCCACAACACACACACCACACACACACACCACACAACACACAAAAAAAATAAAAAAAAAAATTATAAAAAAAAAAATAAATAATAAGCGAACAACATACACACAAAAACACACACACACACACACCCACAACACACACACACACCCACACACACACACCCACACAAACCCACACCACACAAAATTTTTTAAAATTTTTAATAAAATAAAAAAAATAAAAAATTAAAATAGGGGTGGGGGGTGTGTGTGTGGTGTGTGGTGTGTTTTGGGGGTTGGGGGGATTTATAAAAAAATAAATAATATAATATAAATATATAAAATTATATATAAAATTATAGGTGTGGGGTGTGTTGGTGGGGGGGTTTGGGTGTGTAACATAACAGAATAAATAAATAATATAATTTATAAAATGAATATATTTACAAAATTTTAAACAAAATAAATATATATTATAAAAAAAGAATTAATATAGATATAATAATAATATAATTTTAAAAATAATATAATAGGTGACTACAGACAACCCCAACACACAAAACCACCACACACAACAACACATAACACACACACAAACAAAAACCCACACAACCACAGAAAATATATATAAAATAAAAGTATATATATATAATATAATATATAATATTAATATATATTATATAAATATTTTAATAATATATTATTTAATAATATATATAAAAGGGCCAAAAAAAAAAAAAAAAATTAAAATAAAAATAAAAAAAAAAAACAAAAATTTATAAATTTTTTATAGATTTAAATATTTTTATATTATATAAAATATATATAAAAAAAAAAAAAAAAAAAACCCCCCCCCCCAAAAAAATATTAATATAATATTAATTTTAAAATTATTAATATAAAATTATATTATATAAATATATAAAAAAAAATTTTTTTTTGGGGGGGGGGGGGGGGGGGGGGGAAAAAAAAAAAAAAAAAAATTTATTAAAAAAAAAAAAAATTTTTTTTTTTTTGTTGTTTTTTTTTGGTTTGGGGAAAAAAAAAAAAAAAAAAAAATAAAATAAATAAAAAAAACCCCCCCCCCCAAAAAAACATAACACACAAAATAATAAAATGAAAAAAAAAAAAAGATATATAATGATATAATAAATTTTTTTTAAAAAAAATATATTTTTTAAAAAAAAAATAAAAAAAAAAAAAAAAAAATATAATATATATATATAATATATATATTTTTTTATTTTTTTTTTTTTTAAAGTTTTTTTGGGGGTTTTGGGTGTTGTGTTTGTGTTTTGGGGTTGTGTTTGGGTAAAAAACAAACAAAAAAAAAAACAAAAAAAAAAAATTTTAATTTTGGGTTTTTTTTTTTGTTTGGAAACAGAAACAAAAACCCAAACAACACCCCCCCCCAAACACACAAAAAACCACACACACACACAAAAAAATATAAAAAATATATATAAAATAAAAATTTTTAATATATATTATATATATATAAAATTTTATATTTTTTTTTTTTTGGGTTTTTTTTTTTGTTTTTTAAATTATATATATTTATATTATATAATATAAAAATTTATTAAATAATAATATTTTGTGGGGTGGTGTGTTGTGTGGGTGTGTGATGGTGAAAAGTTGTTTGGTGTGTTGTGTGTTTGTGGTCCCTTTTTAAAAAAAAAAAAAAAAAAAAAAAAAAAAAAAATTTTATATATATATAATATTTTTTTTTTTAAAAAAAAAAAAAAATTTTTTTTTTTTTTTTTAAAATTTTTTTTTTTTGGTGTTTTTTTTTTTTTTTTTTTTGGGTGTGTGTGTGGTGTGGGGGTGTGTGTGTGTGGTGTGTTTTTGTTTTTTTTTATTTTTTTATAATATAATATATATATTTTATATTAAAAATTTTTTTTTTTTTTTTTTTAAAAAAAACCGCCCAAAAAAATATATTTTTTAAATATATATTAAAAATTTATATAATATTATATTATATTATAAATTATAAAATAAAAATTATTATTATATTTAAATTATATTTAATATTTTTTTTTTTAAAATTTTTTTTTTTTTTTTTTTTTTTTTTTTTTTTTTGTGTTTTTTGGTGTGTTGTGGGTTTTTTTTTTTTTTTTTTTTTTTTTTGGTTTTTTACCAAAAAAAATAATATATATTATATATATATAAAATTATATATATAATATAATATAAAATTAAATATTTTTATATAATTATATTAATTGTATATTAAATTATATAATTTTTATATATATATTTATATATATTTATAAAAAAAAAAAAACCCAAAAAAAAAATTATAAAATTTTAAAATATAATATATAATAAAATTATATATTATATTAAAATTTTAAAAATTTTATTATAAATAAACAAAAAAAAACCCCCCCCCCAAAAAAAAAAAATATTTAATTTTTTTTTTATTTTTTAAAAATTAATTATATATATAAAAATATTTTTTTTTATTTTTTTGTTTTGTTTTGGGGGGGGGTTTTTTTTTGGTGTTTTTTGGGGTAGATTATAATTGTTATAATATAAATATATATAAATATTAAAAAAAAAAAAAAAAAAAAAATTTTTGGGGGGTTTTGGGTTTTGGTGTGTTTTTTTTTTTTTTTTTTTTTTTTTAAAAAACACACAAAACACACACAAACACACAAACACACAAAAAACCACACAAAAACCCCCAA